>NC_061119.1:213428638-213429773 GCF_002878395.1 Capsicum annuum
CCCTACCCCTGTTCCTTCTCCCCTTCCAGCCCCCCCTCCGCCCATTCTTTCTCTCTTTCAGCCTCACCCCTACCCCACTCTTCCAGCTCCCACCCCTTACCTTCTTCTTTCTTATTCAAACAAAAATACTTTTCTCAAGTTAAAATTAATTTTCGCAAATTGTTTTATTAACAAAAAAAATCAAAAGTAAAAATCAAAAGAAATCTCATTGATGATAAGTGATTCAAAAACAAAATCATCAATTTAATTTAATTTTTATCTAAATTTGAGGGAGTTGGATTGAAGGTTGAGATGGTGTTCAATGGAGAAAATTATTTAATAGTGTTTTCATGTTTGTTCTTGGGTGGTGTTAATGGAGGAAAGTGAAAAAAATTAAAAGAAAGTGTTGTTCTTGGGTGGTGGTGTTAATGGAGGAAAGTGAAAAAAAATTGAGGTTGTTAATGGAGGTTTGAGTGTTGTTGTTAATGATGATTTGAAGAAGAAAGAAGAGAAAAAGTGTTCATTTTTTATTTTTATTTTATTTTATTTAAATTTTTTTATTATATTTTAAATATAATATTATTAAAATTAATTTTTTTAATAAATAAACGCGCCTCTTTTTTTTTTTAAATGTCACGTCAGCTTTAGGGGTCAAATAAATACACTTTAAAGATGTTAAGGGAGGTAAATAATCGAAAGTTAAATTTAATTGCTAAAGTGAGTATGGAGGACAAGTTCAGGAGAAAAAAATATCTTTTCTCTGTATGAAAACTAATTTTGGTGATGAATTGGATGACCAAATATCTACACCAGACTACATAAATTATTTTTTCAATGGTGAAATAAGTGTTTTTTTTTTTTTCTTATTAACCAGACAATCATGAAATTCGAAAATAAAGCAACCGCTCTCAATGCTCAAGAGTGCGTATGACTCCAAAAACTTGCATCGAAGACTTGCGCATATACATTAAAATGCCATCAATCATGCAAATAATTGTACTCCATGCTGGAATTAAGCACTGTAAACATCTAATTTTTGAATAAAAAATAAAAATAAGAATAAAAATAAAAAAAATAAAAATAAATTAAAAAAACAAAAAAAACTTAAACTACCCAAACCACCCACAATTCCCCACTCCTAATCAACCTCCCCCAC
>NC_061119.1:213432773-213459251 GCF_002878395.1 Capsicum annuum
CCCCCACACACACGACACTACACTACATGCACACATGCACTAGGACACTACCTATACAATATACTACCTGCACACTACACACACTACACAAACACTACCTATATATACTACATGCACACATGCACATGGACTAAGGATAGAATATATATAAAACACACACACACACGGAAAAAAGAAAAAGAAAAAACCACTACAACTACATATATATAAAACACACACACACACGGCAAAAAGAAGAAGAAAGACGAAGGAAGAAAAAAAAAAATATAAGAAGGAGAGTTTGAGTTTGAAGTTCCGGTTGAGTTTTCGGTGACGTCCATCGGGTTTCTCTTTTAATTAATTCATTATTCAGGTTTTTTTTTCTCATCCTACACTATTTATTTTATAAGTTTCGTTGAGAGTAAAAGTGTGAATAAAGTTATTTTCAATGATTTCTTATGTTATCTAGTGTGTATATTTCGTTACTTTTATGTAGTTTGTGCTCTACATTTTTAAAATACAATTCGTTTGTTGGTTTGAACTAATATTCATTAAAATGATTTCGATATTTGTGTAAGATAATGTTTAGAGTGTTAATGTTAGAAGACATAGCGGTACACCTAATTAGTGCGCGATTAGTGTAATTGTGTTTAAACTAGAACAAGAACATAGGATTCATGCATGCATGCATGTAAAAAAAAAAAAAATAGAAAAGAGGACACACACGGATAACAAAAGAAACAACAAAAAGGGTGAGACGGAGAGTCAATGACGGAAGCAAAGTAATAGTTCTGAGTTGAGTCCATGGCTCTTGAAAATTAGCTAGTTGCTAACTTTGGAAATTAGTAGGTTATAGAGATTTTGCTTTGCGAATTATTTTTCACGAGAGGTAATCCATAACTTTTCTTTGTATAATTTTATATCGTGATCATGCAAGATTTGGTTCCAATATTAGGAAGTTGTTCAAATTGGTATGTTTAACCTATTATTGTTTTAATTTTTAATTTTATAATATGAGGCATGTTGATATTTTGATATCATAAAATTAAAGTAAAATTAATGTTACATGCTTCTCTTATATTGATTTTCAAATTATAGTAAAATTCCTATATAGATAATAGGAGGTTGCTTAGGCTTATAACTATAGGAACATGTTGTTTGAATTTGTTTTTCTTTAGGAACTAAAATTAGATAATTGGGAAAAAATGAGATAAAGAGAAGACTAAGAAAAAGACACATCAAAAAAATAAAATAGTCTTCAGAAAGGGGAAACTTATAAAAAAATAAAGACGCATGCACTAACATACGGAAAGATTAAGAAAAAAAGAGAGAAAGATTTTCTTAAAATAAAAAAAAAAAGAAGGATATAAAGTAATATAGTACGGATGAAATTTTAAGTGAGTTTATAAAAATTTTATTAGATTAGATTGGTTGAAATTTGTGGTCCTCGAATCTATGTATCTATTTTGGTGGATGTATTTATTTAAAGTTTGTGTTACCATGATAATATCTGTAGTACAAATTGGATGATGAACACATGAAGTTTATGACGAATGAAGCTATATTTTATTCTTAAGTTTGTCATTACTTTGTTATCTAATTGGATCATTAGGAATATGGTTCGACCGACAATAATAATAATAGACAAATATAATTGGGTTAAGAAATATAGAATTATGTGTACAATCACTTCTTTAGAAAATAAGAGGATAACTTAAAAAAAAAAAAAAATGAGTTTAGGTTTGATCTAAAGAAAATTTAAAGTTTAACATATAAGCAAAAATTAACGATAAGTTGGAAAGCCCTGCTACCGACCATTCGTTATAACAAATTGACCTACCGTTTGAAATCGATTGAATTAGGTGGGTAGATTTTAAACCTATGAGGGGCTCAGTTAGACTACGAAAATGGGGACGATTCATAAATGCCCTAAAGGAGCGAGAAACGTGCCAAAATTTGTGGTGAGGCCGAAAAGTGCTACTATCGGTAAGCCACACGTCAATATAATAAATAATTCCAAAATAAATTAAAAGCGGGAGGCAAACAACTTTTAGGTTAACAAATATTATAAGTCCTAAAAAAAATTAATTTAAGCTGGACGTAAGTCATTAAAGCGACCGTGCTAGAACCTCGGGACTCGAGGGGTGCCTAACACCTTCCCCTCGGTCAACAGAATTCCTTATCCGGATTTCTAGTTCGCAGATCGAAAAATAAAAATTAAAGAGTCATTTCCTTTTGAATAGGGATTCAATAAGGTGACTTGGAACACCCAAACTCAATTCCAAGTGGCGACTCTATAAATAAAATAATCCTTTTTCAAAACGTCACTTTAATTGGAAAGACCCATTTTCTCCAAAACCAACTCCCTAGCGGGGGGTCGGATGCGGTGAAAAGGGGGGGTGCGACAAGCACATTAATAAGGTGATACACCACTTAATTTATTCTAGAAAAGGTACTTGATGTTACCATAAACATTTTATAATTTGCAAGTGCGAAATTAGAAAAATATTATTAATATAATATCTTCACCAAGTCGTTTTCTATAGGAGAATATAAAAAAGTAAAATTATTTTTTTTAAATAACCATGGACTTGGAAAAGTTTTGAGTGGCTCTAAATGTGAAATATGTTGGAGATAGATGTTCTAGAAATATGATTAAATAAATTTTTAAACATGTTTCTAGAACCATGGCCCTGAACAAATAGAAATAGAAATAGTCTTGTGCATGTATTTGTGACCAAATAAAATTCTAGAAACTTTTTTGCCAATATCCAAATTCTTCTATTTAAATATTACTTTTCTTTTCAATGCTTTTTCTTTCTTCAGTTAAGTTTTCTATTTTAATTTAGCTATTAATTTTTGGGTAGTAGTAGGCCTTCAATTTTAATTTCTTTTAAAATATTATCTGCATCACTAACTGTTACAACTCAACAGGACACGTCAACTGCTCCTAGGGATAGTACAAGGGATAGGGAGTTATCAAAACACCTCAGACAATAAGTGGTTCCCGCATCAAGTGGAATACTGTCTTATCCAAAGCAGTTACAGAATAGATAAGAATAAACTAGGATAGATATACACAGTAGAACACTAGCCTAAAATAAATTGTCGATGATCTTACTTTTATTTGTTTCTTGTCTTTATATCTGGAACCTCTCTTTTCTTGTTTTCTCTTTTGTTTATCAGTGTAATTTTTAAATAAAAACAGAGGAGCAAATCCCTCTTTGTGAATCTGCAAATCAGTTTATTTGAATATTAATTATCATCAGTACATTTGGTGCTTTCATTGACCCTCCTCCTCAAAATGGGTGATGGTACACACAATACTCATTTGAAGTCCTTGAATGAGACTGTTAAACAACTTCAAGAGCAATCTACCTCTCACACTAAATCTATGGAATTCATTAATAGTGTTCCTCAAGACATAATTTCCCAATTGAGTTCATTGCGTGCCGAATCTAAGACACCATCGGTGTCGGCCGAACGCAACCCTTCTTCTTCTATTTTGGGTCGTTCTTCAACACCACCACCACCACAAACGTTTTATCATCAACATACTTCTTCTTCATATTCTACCCCTACCCTTGTTCCACAACCGCACTAACAACTCCTTCTACCAACACAAAATCCTTGTAATCAATTTTATAGGGACAAACTGACCTCAATTGATTTACCCAAATGCGATGGTAGCAACGTCGAAAGTTGGATATTCAAGGATCAACAATATTTTGAGACCTATAATGTGCCCGGTTGAAACAATGCTAAGTGTGTATCAAGAGATTCTAACCAACACAAGAACAAGAAAATGAACAACAAAGTGCTAGTGAATCGAAAATGGCCACACACGGCTTCACTAGGCTTGCAACACTTGTTTGAACTAGAAAAGTGAGTTTAACAACAAGAACAGCAAAGACAATATTGCTAGTGAATCGAAAGAGACCCACACGGCTTCACTAGACTTTTATATTCAACAACGCAATGTTAACAAGATTTACAAAGAAAGAGATAGAAACTTGACACACAATATTCATTAATCGAAGAACCCTAACAAGAGAAAGAACCCCAAGACTAATAAATATCAATACCAAGTTCTTACTTGGACCAAGAGGAACTCAAAAAACCCTAAGAACCTAGTTTCTATCCAACATACAACACTAGTATCACTCTACTAGTGAGAATTTGGTTTTGGCCTCTCCAAATAAGAAAGAGAAGTCAAAAAAATTACAAGTCTTTTGTTTCTTGAATAATAGGAATCAACTAAAGCAAGACTAGCCCTATTACATGGCTTATAAAGTCACTTAGAAAAGGAGAGACAAAGAACAAAATACCCTTGGCATTTAAGTGGGTGGGTTTGGGGTGTCTTGGTGGGCCTCTTCAAATTTTATTAAATATAGGCCCTTAGATGGGCTCACAAGGGCCTCACACATGGGCAAGGATATGAACAAGGCTTGGAGTCGTTGCGACTCACGTGCTTGGCTTCGTGTGAAAGGTCTTGAGCTAGGAATTTCCATATCATCCTCTTCATCTTGAAGGGAATTTGTCCTCAAATTTGGATCATTGTCGTCCTCCACTATTTCAACCCGAGAGAGATCACACACGTTGAAAGTGTTGTGCAGTTGATATTCCGGGGGTAGATCAATCTTGTAGGCATTGTCGTTGATCCTTTCTAATACTTGGAACGGTCGATCACCCCGTGGCATCAACTTAGCATTCCTTTGAGACAGGAATCTATCCTTCCTTAGGTGCACCCACACCCAATCTCCCGGTTCAAGAATGAGCTTTCTTCTTCCTTTGTTAGCTCGCCTCGCAACTTCTTGGTTTTTCTTCTCCAACCGCAACCTCACTTTCTCATGTAGCTTCTTCATGGCTTCGGCTCATTTTCTTTCATCTAAGCTTATCACAAGATCACTTGGCAAATGGGTTAAATCCAAAGCGGTAAGGGGGTTGATGCCGTATACACACTCAATGGGTGTCATCCCTGTGCTCGAGTGTATAACCCGATTATAAGCAAACTCAATCAACGGTAAGTGCTCCTCCCAAGAAGTCATTTTTCCTGTAACCATGGACCATAGCATAGACCCTAAGGTCCTATTTACTAATTTCGTTTGGCCATCGATTTGTGGGTGACATGAAGTCGAAAAAAACAACTTAGTACCGAGTCTACCCCACATGGACTTCTAAAAGTGGCTTAAGAATTTAGAATCTCTATCACTCACTATGGTCCTTGGAACACCATGAAGTTTTATAACATTATTAACAAACAAAGAGGCTACACTAGGTGCATCATCACATTTAGAACAAGGAATAAAGTGAGCCATCTTAGAAAACTGATCCACCACGACAAAAATACTATCCCGCCCCCTTCTAGTCCTCGGCAATCCCAACACGAAGTCCATTAATATGTCAAGCCAAGGACACAAAGGGGTGGACAATGGGGTGTACAACCCGTGAGATTGGAGCTGTGACTTGGCTCCTTTGCATTCAACACATTGGCTGCAAATCCGGGCTACATCCTTATGCATTCTAGGCCAATAAAATTGTTCTTCCAAAATTCCGAGGGTCTTCTCAACCCTAAAATGGTCCATTAGACTGCCATTGTGTGCTTTCCTCACAAATAATTCTCTCCACAAACTTGAGGGAACACACAATTGTCTATCCTTAAATAAGTATCCATCAAATTTGGTATAGGGATGGGAACCCCTATCCATAACCCACTTATCCCTATCCAACTCTTCACTTTCCCTAGAGATAGGAGCGAAGTGAGGGTCCTCGGGATATAAAGACTTGAGGCTTTCAAACCCCATCAACTTAGACTACAAAATACACACAAGCACATGTTTTTGGGACAAAGCATCAGCAACCACATTGTCTTTACCTTTCTTGTATTGAATAACATAAGGAAAAGTTTCAAGAAATTCAATCCATTTGGCATGCCGCCGGTTAAGCTTGTCTTGTGCCCGTAGATGCTTCAAGGATTCATGATCCACTCGGATCACGAATTCTTTAGGCCACAAATAATGTTTCCAAGTGGCCAAGGCTCTAATCAAGGCATACAACTCTAAATCGTACGTAGAGTAGTTTAGAGTTGCTCCTTTGAGCTTTTCTCTAAAGTAGGCAATAGGCTTCAACTCTTGCATTAAAACCGCGCCTATGCCGACTTTGCTAGCATCACATTCGACCTCAAAAGTCTTGTCAAAATCCGACAATTGTAGCAAAAGGGCCGAGATGAGCATAGTTTTCAAGTCCTCGAAGGCCTTAGCTTGTTCATCTCCTCACTTGAAAGGCCGATCCTTTTTAATCACTTCGATCAAGGGAGCGGAAATGGTGCTAAATCCTTTGAATAAAACGTCTATAAAAACTAGCCAACCCGTGGAAGCTTCTCACTTCCCCTACAGTTTTGGGAGTTGGCTAATTTTTAATGGCGTCAATCTTAGATTTATCCACTTCGACCCCTCTCGAGCTCACCATAAACCCAAGAAATACAACCTCATGGACACCAAAAGAACACTTTTCTAGATTAGCATATAAATTCTCCTTTCGGAGAACATCAAACACACATTATAAATACTTTACATGCTCATTTAAGGATTTACTATACACCAACACATCATCAAAGTAAACAACAACAAACTTTCTGATAAATGGCTTCATCACATGATTCATTAGCCTTATGAAAGTACTTGGAGCATTTGTTAGGCCGAATGGCATAACCATCCATTCATAGAGACCGAATTTGGTCTTGAAGGCGGTTTTTCATTCATCACCCGGTTGCATACGAATTTGGTGATAGCCACTCCTCAAATCAATTTTAGAAAACAAACACAAACCACTTAATTCATCAAGCATATCATCTAACCTAGGAATAAGGTGAAGATATTTTACCGTTATCTTGTTAATGGCTCGACAATCAACGCACATATGCCAAGTCCCATCTTTCTTGGGAACTAGTAGCACCGGGACTGCATAAGGGCTCATACTCTCCTTGATATACCCCTTGTTGAGGAGTTCCTCAACTTGGCATTGCAATTCCTTGGTATCCGTCGGGTTGCTCCTATAAGTTAGTTTGTTGGGCAATTGTGAACCCGACACAAAATCTATTTGGTTCTCAATCCCCGAAGTGTGGGCAATTCTTGCGGTAATTCTTTTAGAAAGACATCCTCATAATCCTGCAAAACATGATAAATAAGAGGAGAAATAAAAATGTTAGTGGCGTTAGTATTAAAACAATGAGCCAAGAGGAGCATTGGAGCATCCTCGTCATGATCCACAAATAATTCTTTCCTCCTAGCTATCATCACTACACTTCCTTTCCCCTTAGAAATTAGAAACCCCTCGGTTTCCCCTACTCCCTCACACTCGGGTTCCCCTCTTTTCCCATCACTCTCAGCCTTTTTTCCCTTTTTCTTCAATTCTCATATTTTTGGTGTAATTCATTCACTTGGGAAGGCAATAATGGATGAAGAGCGACCTTACGGCCATCCTTCTCAAGTGTATACCGATTGGACCTTCCATCATGTTTGGTCGACCTATCATATTGCCAAGGCCTTCCTAACAACAAGTGATAAGCTTGCATTAGTATCATATCACAAAGCACCTCGTTATGGTAGTTGGCAACCTTAAAATATATCACACATTGCCTTATGACCTTTAACTCACCGCATTCTTTCAACCATTACAACTTATAAGGACTAGTGTGAGGTGTAGTCGACAATTTCAAGAAGATCACCATTGCAACACCAACCACATTCGCACAACTTCCACTATATATCACCATAGTGCACACACTTTCCTTCACAAGACATTTAGTATGGAATAAATTCTCCCGTTGGCTAGTATCATCTATCGCCTTACTAATCATAGAACGCCTCACTACAAAGTTTGGAACCACCTACTCTCCTTCTTGTGGATAAGCATCCTTACAATCATCGTCATTATCATCATGTGGCTCCCTCTCGGTCGTCTCTCCATCTTGAGGCTCGGCCTCACTTTCATCACCCTCAATACCCACTTCTTCTCTAAGGAAATACAATCTACCTTCTCTTAGGATTACATTGTGTCGGTTAGGGTATTCATTGGATTTATGCCCCCAACCTTGGCACTTGAAGCATTGGATCCCTTTAGGATTAGGATACTTGTGAATTTCTTACCTCAGAGAGATTTTGTGGGCTGTTTTGTGCTCGAGCAGCCTAGTAGTGACGGGTTGGTCCCTGTTTTTGGGCCAACCTGAAGAGGATTGAACCATATCCTTTCCCCTCGGCCAACCCAAGGTTGATTGTCCCTTTGCTTTGAACGACGACCTCTCTTTAAGTTTTCTTTTAATCTCAAGAGCCGCTTGGAAAATACCTTCGACGGTATCAAACTTATGAAGTGTCAAATGAGTGGAGGTATCCTTGTTCAACCCACACTTGAACCGAATGATGTCATGACTAATGTGTTCTCCACGATGATCAAGCTTCAACATAAGTTGTTGAAACTCATCATAATATACCATCAACTCTTCGATTCCCTTGCCGCAAGTTGTACAATCTAGCAAGCAACTCATGTTAATAACTCTCGGGAATGTATCATTGTCTCATTAGGTACCTTAACCGAAACCAAGGTGGTGGTTGCCCATCAATCAACTCATTGCCAAACCGTTTGACGTATTCCAACCATGTGTTAGCATAGCCTTCAAAGTGAGCTATGGCATAATAACTCTTCTTCTCCTTCGAGATATCATTCATTTGGAACACTTTATCGCACGCCGACTTCCAAGCAAGATAAACCTCGAGGTCACTTTCACCCTTAAATATAGGTAGACTCAATTTAATGGTACTGATGCCTACGTCTCTCTCTTGGTGTTGGTTTCCCCTTTATCCATACCCTCGGTATCTCCTTGGATCCACACATCTTCCTTTTATTTCCTCCTCTCTTACATAGGCATCATCAAAGGCTGCATACCCTTCATAATCCTCTCTACCATATTCCTCAAAGTGGATGGGACGGTTTTGGACATTTGGAACTTGATTTGGAGGAATTGGATTTTGTGGAGCTTGTGGTCTTCGGCTTAGTGGAGCTTGGAAGGGAAGGTTTGGATTTAGTAGAGGTATTGGGCGTCCAAGTCCCTCTTGCAGAACTTGAGGATTTTGGAAATGGGTTGGTCTATTCGAGTCTCGGGTTAAGGGGTTATGGGCGGTTGGCTTGCGGCATTTAGTGGAACTAGGGAAGGATTTGGTAATTGAGGCCATGTTTCGGGAGTAACGGTAGCGGAGGAATTTCTATCATTTCTATTTGAAAAAACATATCGAGGAGTAAAAGGGTGAGAGTTCCTTTGACTCTCCACTTGTTCTAATCTCCCACTAATAGTCGTCACTTCCCCCCTTATGGCTCCCACCTCCATACTCAACCTTTCAAGAGTTCAAGTCATACCCTCAAGAGTAACCCTCATATTCTCCATTTCATTAGAATCCACGGTTTGTGACGTGGTTCCCTCCATTGTCAAGGTATCACCTACACAAGCAATAAACAAGTTAGTTAAAATCCCTCTCCTCACTCACACGTTTTCGGTTCACTCACACTCGAGCTCCATAAGTATTGTAGATTGGCTAGTAACCCGTGAATCCTTAAGGTATGAGTATGCTCTTGTCCGGAGTGGATTCTTGTTTGAAACTCAAATAATTCTCGTCGGACTAGAGCCAAGAGTTACAACATATTCATACGACAAAAGCACACAAACAAACTTTGACACGAATACAAAGCTTCAAGGGACTAATTGACAAGCTAGTAGGAATGTACTAGTTTGTTAATTAGTTCTCAAGTCAATTAGAGGAAACTAGGAATCAATAATTAGAAACTAGAACATCCAAATTTGAGCTTAATTATCACGTGAATAGTAACTAGGATGATGTGGCATCTTGTCATTGACCGCGGGTCCACATAAGTAGTTCATCAACTTGAAGTCTTAGTCCTCCTTAGATCTTTTGTAATGGATGACTTGTTATTGGGAGGGAAAATATAAGGTCTTGTAACCTTTTTCAACTTTTTTTTTTTCAAATATAAGGTCTTGTAACCTTTTTCAACTTTTTTTTTTCAAACTCAAAAGGTGATGTTTGATCTCACTAGTCCCACAAGACAAGGTTCCTTGTTTGAAGGAAAAGTGGTTGTCAAGTCTTGAAAAGGTGATGTTGGCAAGTCTTCTCACAAACAATATTTTTTCAATTTTGTCTTACAATCCTTTTTTTGCATCTATTTCTCTTTATAGAAGTTAAGACATAAGATGAGGAGAAGTTTAGGATAACACAACATCAACACCTTCAAGAACATAATAACAATACACCACAATAGTCACTTCCAACTCCCCAACATAAGTCAAAACTCACGGCTATTACAAGTTTTCACAACTACAATTCTCTTCCAATTAAGCTCAACTTTAGATTTAGACATTTTTTATCTTGATGAGGAAGAAATCAACGCAAGAAACAAGATAAACAAGTAAAATCTTTTGTAGATCTACAACCAATTTTTCAACCAAAATGTTCAAGAACACACTTTTTGGTAAGAGCTTCCCAAGATTGGTTTTGGTAAGAACAAAACCTAGCCTTGAGATTTGATACCAAATGATACAATGCTAAGTATCTATCAAGAGATTTCAACCAACACAAGAACAACAATATGAACAACAAAGTGCTAATGAATCGAAAATAGCCACACACGGCTTCACTAGGCTTGCAACACTTGTTTGAACTAGAAAAGTGAGTTTAACAACAACAACAACAAAGACAATATTGCTAGTGAATCGAAAGAGCCCCACACGGCTTCACTAGACTTATATATTCAACAACACAATGTTAACAAGATTTACAAAGAAAGAGATAGAAACTTGACATACAATATTCATTAATCTAAGAACCCTAACAAGAGAAAGAACCCCAAGACTAATAAATATCAATACCAAGTTCTTACTTGGACCAAGAGGAACTCAAAGAACCCCAATAACCTAGTTTCTAGCCAGCATACAATACTAGTATCACTCTACTAGTGAGAATTTGGTTTTGGCCACACTAAATGAGAAAGAGAAGTCACAAAAATTACAAGTCTTTTGTTTCTTGAATAATAGGAATCAACTAAAGCAAGACTATCCCTATTACATGGCTTATAAAGTCACTTAGAAAAGGAGGGACAAAGACCAAAATACCCTTGGCATTTAAGTGGGTGGGTTTGGGGTGTCTTGGTGGGCCTCTTCAAATTTTATTAAATATAGGCCCTTAGATGGGCTCACAAGGGCCTCACACATGGCCAAGGATGTGAAAACGGCTTAGAGTCGTTGTAACTCACGAGCTTGGCTTCGTGTGAAAGGTCTCGAGCTAGGAATTCCTATATCACCGATGAGTATCGTATAAATCTTTTCTTCTTCTTTCTTGAAGGCGATGCCCGTGAATGGTATCAATGGATGTACCGAAATCGTCAATTGTGTGGTTGGGATCACTAACTGAATACCATGGTGACTCATTTTGGCTACAAGTCACTGGAATCCCCAAAGAGTTTGCTAGTAAAGTATACAAATGTCGTCATTTGTACAGTTTGAGAAATTAGCTAATCGGACAATAGAAGTCTCATCGCCGATGCTAAAACATTATTTCACATCTGAGCTTTATCCAAATAGTAAATCTAATGTGTTATCATTTAGGCCAACAACCCTTAATGAGGCCATGGGACTCCCTTTCTTGCAAGAACAAAAACACTTGGTGTAGTCCAAACCTTTAACCCGACCTTCATCCTTTGCAAAATCAGCCCCAACCACATACTCACCACATAATATACAAAAAATTCTAAATCATTTTTCCATGTTTCTCCTTTACCAAGTGCTCCGGCTACATCACTTCCAAGAGTTGGTCGAACGCCATTCAGGAAACTCACGCCGGCAGAAATTCAATGCAAACACGAACTGAACTTGTGTTTTAATTATGATGAGTAATATCACAAGGGTCACCATTTCTCAACTCATTCTCAGTTGTTTCTTCTTCTACCATATGCTGAACCGGGCTTAGAGCCATCTCTGGCACCTTTAGATTCACCTTCTCCAAATATTGATGTTGATAGTTACTCTTTTCTTACTCTCAGTCTTCATGTTTTTTCTGAGGGTCCACATGTGATGACTCTCCGTTTTACTAATTTAATCAAAGGCGTGTCAGTTTAGATTCTAATTAATCGGGGCAACACGCACAACTTCATTTATCCCAGGTTGCTCAAAAACAAAAATTACCAATAGAACCATCCTCGAGTTTTTATGTTATGTTCGGGAATAGACAATCTTATTACATTGTTTTACATGGGTCTGACTTGATTTTGAGAGTGACTTGGTTAGCTACTTTAGGGCCTAGTGTGACAGATTATGTCAAACGTGTGTTTGAGTTTACCGTTTCAGGGCAACATATTTGTTGGGTGGCTGATCTTGTTTCTTTCTCAGTTCAAATCAATCTTCCTATCCTTCGACGTTTTTCCCACATTGATTTCATTTATTACCTTCTACGTCTGGATTTTCACTTTGCTGAAAATTCCACCACCATCACAGATCATCCTCCTACATTAACTTCACTACTTGAGGATTATGCTAATATTTTTCAGTAACCTACATCTCTCCCATCTTATAGACTTCAAGACCATCGTATTCCACTTTTATCAGGATCAAATCCTGTTAATGTGTGTCAATATCGTTATCCCTATTTTTAAAAAAGCAAAAATTGAGCGTCAGATATCTAAAATGCTTAAAACAAGGGTGATTCGTCCTAGTTCAAGTCCATATTCATCCCCTATTCTTTTGGTGTGAAAGAAGGATGGGATTTGGCGTTTCTATGTAGACTATCAGGCATTGAATTCCATTACTGTAAAAGATCGTTTTTTGATTTCAAAAGTGGATGAATTATTCGATGAGCTACATAATGCCATATTTGTATCTAAATTGAATCTTCTTGCCGGATATGACCAGATTCGCCTTCATCTCCCTGATACTGGAAAAACTACTTTTCGCATACATGATGGTCATTTGAGTTTACAGTAGTGCCATTTGGGATTTCCAATGCTTCTTCCACTTTTCAATCCACAATGAATTCTATTTTTAAGCCTTTTCTTCGTCAATTCGTCCTCTTTTTTTTACGATATTTTTGTTTATAGGAAATCCTGGCCAGCTCATTTGGACTATCTAAAATTAGTGTTTAACACTCTTCGCTAGAACTCTTTGGTGGTTAAGCATTTAAAATGTCATTTTGGACAATCTTCAATTTCATATTTGGGACATGTTATTTCATCTGAAGGCCTCCGAGTAAATTCGGAGAAAATCTCTAATATACTTTCCTGGCCCTTACTATAATCAATCAAGGATGTAAGTGAATTTCTAGGTTTGACAGGCTATTATCGTCGTTTTGTCAAAGGATATGCTCAGCCTGTCTCTCCCCTTACTAATCTTTTGAAAAAGAATTTTTTTCACTGGTCAGAAGCTGCTTCAAATACTTTTGTTGAATTCAAAAAAGCTTTGAGTTCAGTTCCTATTCTTTGTTTGCCAAATTTTTCCAAAGTGTTTACAGTTGAAATTGATGGATCGGCTATTAGGATTGATGCAGTTCTAGCGCAAGAGGGACATCCTATTGCATTCTTCAGTCAAAAGTTATCTCTTAGAATGCAAGCATCTTCCACCTACAACAGGAAAATGTTTGCCATAACTGAAGCAATCCAAAAATGGCATCAATATTTGTTGGTTAATCGCTTTATTATTATCACTAATCAACAACCCTTAAAGTAACTCATGAACCAAGTTATCCAAACTCCGGAATAACAATGTTGGATAGGTAAACTTATTGGCTATGATTTTGACATTTATTATCGTCCAGGAAAACTTATCTTAACTGTTGATACTTTATCTCGGGTCTCCGCATTTCATGCTTTAGCAATGGCTATGACTGAATTAGCCTTGATTGATCAGTTATGTACTTTGAACAAATCAAATGATGGTTTATTGACATTACAACAGAAATTACAGGACGATTCAACTTTTTTGCCCCATTTTTTCTTCAAGAAGGACTGCTATTATTTCGCAATCATTTGGTTGTCCTGCAGTTCTAACACCGCGTTCTTTATTGCTTGCTTAATTTCATTCTTCAAAAATTGGTGGTCATGCTGAAGTATCGCGTACATTTAATTGCTTATCTTTCAATTTTTATTGGGTAGGGGTGCGAGCTGATGTTCAAAAGTTTTTCTTGGAATGTCAAGTTTGTCAATAAATGAAGGATTCCACTTTGAAACCAGCAAGTTTACTCTCTCCTTTATCAATCCCAGAGGTGATTTTTGAGGATATATCAATGGACTTCATAACAGGACTTCCTTTTTCAAATACTCACACGGTTATCTTGGTAATTGTGGATCATCTATCCAAGTATGATCATTTTATTATGTTGCCAACCAGTTTTACTAGTCAAAAAGTGGCAGAAGTATTTTTTTCAAGAATTTATTCGCCTTCATAGGTTCCCTACAACCATTGTTTCTGATCAAGATCCCTTATATCTCTCTGAATTTTGGCATGAACTACACAAGTTATAAGGAACTCAACTTGCCATGAGTTCGTCATACCATCCACAATCGGATGGCCAGACAGAAATTCTCAACAAGTGCCTCGAGATGTACCTCTGATGCTTTGCTGCAGATACACCCACGACTTGGTGTTCTCTTTTACATTGGGATGAGTTTTGGTATAACACTGCGTACCATCACAGTTCAAAATTAACTCCATTTGAAGTAGTTTATGGTCGCCCTTCTCCTACTATGTTGCGCTACATAAAGGATAGTTCCACTAATACTGCAGTAGCTGCTTCCCTGATCCAACGTGATGAGACTTTTGCTATCTTAAAGCTAATTTACTTCACGCCTAAGAGTGTATGAAAATGAATGCTAACAAAGGGCGTCATGAAGTCACTTGTGAGGTAGGTGAGTGAGTATTTGTTCGCCTTCGACCATATCATCAATTTTTTTTGCGCTTACAGAGACACACAAAAATGTGCAGACGTTTCTTTGGGCCCTTCCATATTGTTGAACGAATTGGCAATGTTGCTTATAAGTTAGATCTTCCAGCGTCTTCTAAAATCCACCCTCTGTTCCATGTTTCAGTCCTTCGCAAGTGTCTGGGAAATCCCTCTCAAAAGGTCACTTCGATTAATTTATTGGATCACTCATCTTCTTTGGTTCTTCAACCCGAAGATGTGTTGCAAACTCGAAGTGTCACTTATAGTGCCCGTCAGATTTCTCAGTGCCTCATCAAATGGTCAGGGCTTCCTACTTCTGATGCAACTTGGGAGGATACTCACATCATTCGACAGAAGTTTCCCAATTTGAACCTTGAGGACAATGTTGCTCTTCACGGGGGCGACATTGTAACAACTCAATAGGACACTTCAACTGCTCCTAGCCATAGTACAAGAGATAGGCAGTTACCGAAACACCTCAGACAATACGTGGTTCTCAAATCAAGTAGAATACTGTCTTATCCAAAGCAGTTAATGAATAGATAAAAATAAACTAGGATAGAGAAGCATATATATAGTAGAACACTAACCTAAAATAAACCATCGATGATCTTGCTTATATTTGTTTCTTGTGTTTATTTTTGGAACCTCTCTTTTCCTCTTTTCTCTTTTGTTTATCGGTGCAATTCTTAAATAAAAACATAGGAGCAGATCCCTCATTGTGAATCTGCAAATCAGTTTATTTGAATATTAATTATCATCATTACTCGGACACATTTTAATCATGGGTCAAAATTATTTTTCCTCCCCAAATTTATCTTAAAAATCAAACTCTCCCCTCTATTTTGAACAATAATCATACTCCCCTTTTATCCTAATTGACTTTTTAAAATTCTTGTTTTATCCTTTATCGTCAATTTTTTTATTCTTTTTTTTAACTTCTTTAAAATCATCATATTTTCATTTAAAAAAAAAATCACATAACAAAATTTTCATAAAAACATAAGCATTATCTTCTAAGAAAAAAAAGTAAAAAATACTAATTAAGTATATAAGCTAATGATGATCTCTATGAAGTAAATTATCATAATAAGAAAATTAGTTTTATTAATAATAATCAAAAATATAATATTTATTTTACAAGTGAAAATAATAAGTAATACTAATTTTATAAATATATTTCAATGCAGAAAATATAAACAATAAATGAAAAAGATAAGCTTTTAGTACCACCCCGAACTATGGTCAAAGTTGTTATGACACACTCTAACTTCACAGGGATCCTATTATCCCCTGAACTCAAATTTAGCTGATTTTTGTCATTTTTTTTGTGCTAATGTGGTACCTTTATTACATAAAATGGAGCCCACATCAAAGGTGTCACACCATCTAAAATGATTGACAAAAGGTATCGCGTTAGCTAAAAAGATTGACAAAAATACGCTAAAATTTAGTTTAAGGGGTAATAGGACCCCCCGTGAAGTTGACGTGTGTCGTAGCAAATTTGGTCATAATTTGGGGAACTAGATGTTTTTTATCGAATAAAAATAAGATCAAATTTTAAAGATTATATTTATTTATATAAATTATAAAATATGTAATACTCTATTAATGATAATCACAGCTTATTTACTGATATAGACAATAGATAATATCGTTTCTTATCACTTGATCCTCATACTAAAAATAGATGTTTTAATTTATCTGCTCAATTTGTAAAATCAAGAGAATTGTATTATATTTTTTTTTACCCTTAGTGTTAAATAACTATATAAAGTAACATTATAGACAAATATAAAATTTCAAATTATCGTTAATAAGGTTAATTTAGCAAAATATACCTCTAAGTAAAATTTTCTTAAGGATTGTGTTATATCAACAAAAATTTAAGTAATACGAAACGAATTTAGTAAGAGAGTAATAAAACACGAAAATATACGCGCATGCATGTACATATATATGTATATATACACACTTAGGGGTGAGTTATTTGGAAACAAGTTATTCTGGGATTAGTTATTACAAAATAAGTTGTACTAATATGTATGTGTGATAACTTATCTCATCACTGTGGTATAAATGGTGCAATAAATAATTGTGAGACTACCTAATACATTTAATTAAACGCAGGATAAATAATCATGAACTTTATCTCTGAATTATTATAATTATACATCACACCAAATGACTCTTTAATACATATAATACTAAAATAACGATCTTAAAAAATAATATCAAATTTTATGATAAATTTATAAAAAGTATTAATTTGCTTATAAAGTTAATAAACTTAAATAAAATGCTATAAATATCCATGTTAAAAAAAATATTCATTACATATAATATAAAAGGATATTGCATGAATATAGGATTGAAATTATAAGGACAAAATGGACATTGTATGAGATAAAGGGGGGAGTATGATTATTGTTCAATGTTGGGGGGTTTGATTTTTTAATCAAAGCTAGGGATGAAAATGATATGACTGTGTATTTATAAAATATCGTTGCAACTCATTTTATTTCATCAGATTTGAAATATGATATAAATTGAAGGATGATCTGGATATGAATAATGCATTAATTAAGATTTTGTTGTTTTGAACAAAAGAACATTATTTTTTTTATTTCATAAATGCAAATTCTATATTTATTCTGCTTAAATGCCTGAGGAAAAGAATCTTCTTTTTCTTTTTTTTTTTCTGGACTTTTTTGGTGGTTCAAAAGACGCAACAAATTCGATACAATAAATAATAATAATAACATAGAAAATATAAATTGTATAACAAATAATTAATATCCTTTTCTTATTTCATTTAATCACAAAATTTTGAAATTTCTCCATTCGGAATAATAGGAGAAAAATACATAAAGAATTTAAATTATAAATGCACAAATTAATTAGCTAAAACTAAAATATGCTCCATATAGTAAGTGTATTAATGGACCAAGTACGTAATTGCTAGGGCAACAAGTAGAAGAATATAAGCAATCCCTTGATCAATTGTTGTGCCTGCAACACAAATTTATTAAATCATATTAATTTCTTCATTAAAGTATATTTATGGAATATCGAATAATCCAAAATGATAAAGAAGAATAAGATTCTAACTCATAGATAGTGCAAAAGAATTTTACATTATCAATATAATTGAATTTATTATGTAACGTAAAATGTAAATATAGGGGGAATTTAATATTTTAGATATGAGTTCGGGCAGAATTCAATAGTTTTGATTCATCTAAAAAGTCCAGTTAATATGTGTACATAATAATGTCATAATTGTTGGGTTCGAAATCGAGAAGGCGTCATACAGAAGCTATTAGTTGCAAACCATTGTGGTGACAATTCAGAAGATACATGAAACAATACTAAAAAGCTTAATATTATTATATTATTTGGCCAATTGGCCTACATATAAAACCTAATATTAAAAACATAAAAACTAATGAGAGAGAAAATCTCCCCTAAACAAAGACTCTTTAAAAACTACATTATGGATATTATTGTATTATGGTATGAGAAGGGGTATTCTATTTATATTCTATTTATAGATGTCCAAAACCTTTTAGCCAAATATAGAAAAAAATTATATTTTTCTTTCAGAAAAAGTAAGAGTAATTATGGTAACTTTTATTTTCCTTCTACGAAAAAAAGTAAAATTTAAATATAATAAAAAAATCAAGGTAAAAACCCTAACAATAATCTATCTAAACCAAGTTGTCGTATCGTTCCTTTTAAAATCATATAACTTATCTTATTTTTAAGATTATAATTATTTTAGATATTATCAAAGAAGTTTAATTCATATATATATATATACATATACTCAAAATTATAACAAAATTCGTATATTATCATGCCACATTTATCTATTGTAATGCAACATACTAATAGGTAATCTAACTCAATTTCTAAATCTGAATATTGTTTAAGTTGTGTGTATATAAGTTAAACTCGAACAATAAATTTGTCTTCATAGTGAACTAACGTAAAATTCGTGTATAGTACCCGTCTATTTATGTTATTATGTTATGTGTGTAATATATATATATATATATATATATATATATATATATATATATATATATATATATATATGATACGATACGATGAAATATCAAATTAAAATCCTTTTAGGCAGTCATATATGAGTTATTTAGCGACAGATTAATGATAAAAAAATTTTATTAAATTAAAGAAAAAAATAAAAATAATTATACGTACCGTCGTTGGAAGGTGGAGGGGCAGAAGAAGGAGATATGCCTTGTCCAAAATTGAATTCAACAAGTGATAACAACATGAAACTAATAATCATAAATGAAATATTCATCAATCTCACTGAATTCATTTTCGACTTCTGTATTTTATTCTGAAATTAAAAAAAGTTAAAAGTATTTAATTTCAAGAAGAAATGAAGAAATATAGTTTTTTTTTTTTTTTTTGTAATTTGCAGAGGGAAAGAAAATGGATGGAGAAAAAGAGGTGTTTGTTGAGTTTATATAATGAATCTAACTATGTATTGGAAATTTCTAGGAAACTAAAAAACAAAAAAGTTACAGTTATGTGGAAGCTACGCGTAGGAATATTTTTTTTTAATTGAAGTAAATAAATAAATAAAACTCACAAAGTTGATTTCATTGACTTGGTAAGCAATTGGTTGACTCACCGAGACTATTAGGCTCGCTCAGCTCAAAGATACTCTTACATATTTAGTTATTGTTCGTTTTGGGTAAAGTATTTATGATTTTTTTAAAATATATCACACCATTAAGAGATCTCTATACTCTATATATAGCTTCTCACCATGGTGGAATCAGGTTTTAGGGATCGTGGGTGCACAGAAGATTCTAACACACATATTGACCTTCAAAGTTTAAAGGTTTCGTCTGAAAAGTAAAGCACAACTATCTTCTTGGCTTATTGGGTGCGTTTCTGAATCTTATATCAGATTTTATATATTTTTTGATAAATTTATACCTAATTTCGTCGAATTTAATAGGTGCCGGAACACTAAAAGTAATTGGCTATAGGTCTGCACCTGGCTTCTCACTCTTTTTAGCTATTAATGTAGGACTTTTGTTCGTACACCCAATAAAAACGTGCGTGGGACAGTGGATGAGGTTGCTCCTCTTTTAATAGAAATCTTTGTGTCGAGTTTTGGATGTGAAAATATCTTGATTGGATGGGTATCCGAACTAGCCGAGTTTCAATGCCAATAATAAATAACAAAAGAAAAAAAAATGTTTAACTCAAACATGAGATAAGAAATACTTCATACTTTACGGAGAGGGTTCTGAATTTGAAATTTATAAAATTGTATAACAATTTCAAATTAATATATTCAATGATAACTAGTTTCACGATCAAATATGCACAATCAATTCATTTATAACCATAACTTATGATAGAATTCTTAATATTCAAATTTTAAATACGATGTTACGTTAAGTTTTCAAAATGACATCTGTTTAATATCATTACTGAGCATTTTACCCCTTCCTTAAATTGAATATGAAATCGTTTTAATGGAAAATATTTTACGGTCCAAAGTAAAATAATTCAACGCAAATTTAAATTAATCAAATCTCAAAATAAATAACGTATATTTTTAGTGATGGCGTAGCAGCCTCGAATCGTCGTTGTGGAATGGACCATAAGACTTTGAATAAACAAATTCAACAATCATGTATAAAAACTTTATAATATATTGGTCAGCTTATTTGGTTGCCAAATTTGCATGGACTTTGAATACTTGATGAATCTTCTAAAATATTATTCTAATGATTGCATATTATTTAAATATTTTGTTAATATTATTAGGTCAGATAAAAATATTCATGAGTAAATTTGTTATATATAATTTGAATTTACATTGGTTTTTTTTTTTTTTTTGGTGTGAAGAACTTTCTTTTGCATCTACCAAATTTGACATGCTGAAAATGAAACATCACGTGATTTTCCTGGCCCCATATGGGTCATGTTGTTCATATTTTCTAGGCAATTATCTTTTTTCATTTTTATTTGATATTCGATATTTGTAACTAGGGTTGGATTAAATATGCATGAAAATTTTATATTAAATAGCACTAAAATGATTTTTATAAAAGATCTCATCTCCAAAATCTAATTTCAAATTTCTAATTAAGAATAAAAAGAAATACTTACATCTTCATCTCAATATTTATCGGCAGACAATCATCTCTTTACTTAATATATTCTCCTTTGTCTCTTTTTTTTTTTTTAATCGTTAAAGAAGTTACATTTTCAATACTCTCGAAGTAGATTAGACATTTCAAAAAAAAAAAAATTAGGTTAGACATGTGAATATATAATAATAAAGGAGGAGAAATTATTTATTCAGTGAAATAGGAAGAAGTTTATAATAAAGTTTGACTTTTACTTAATTTTTTTTTTTTTTTTTTTTTGGTACCTTTCGACATACGTATTCATCATAGAGGAAAATTAAAGAACAACACGTCTACACGGCATTCTAGAACAACTTCGTCATACGTAAAATTTATGTGACAGTATTTGATTTGACACAAAATTTAAAAGAAAATAAATTTTTTTTAAAGACTTTTAATAGAGAATGAGAGGCACTGCTAGTTACTCCGAAGTTCTCCTTCCGCACTATTACTACCAAGAAGGGACAGTTCGGTGCATTAAACCTCCCGCTATGTGATGGGTCCAAGGAATAACCGAACCACAATGACCTATTATGCAGTCTTACCTTACATTTCTGCCGAAGGCTGTATTCATGACTTGAAATCGTAACCTCCTGATTTCAGACTGCAAACCTACAACTTTACTAGTTATTTCAAGGTTCCGTTCTGTGCTATTTCTATCAAGAAGAAGAGAAAAGTTGATGAAAGGCCAGCCTAAAATAACCAAGCTACCCTTAAATGTTTAAGGGTATTGGGCCAAGTAACTTAAAGCCCAAAAGTGAAACGGGCTTTGCAATTACAATTGGGCCTAACGGAGAATGCAAAGCAACCATTAAGGCCCATTATAGATCCAAATTGTAAATTTGTTAACCACACTTTTCTTCATTCCTTTCATAACAAGGACTATAGTGCCAAATAATCGTTTTTAAGATCTTTGATTAAAAACTAACTGAAATTCATGAATTTAAATTTAGTCGGTTCGTAATTATTTTAGATATATGCGGATTTGAAGTTAAAATAATGAGTCTGAAATATTTGGATATGAAGTTAGACTTTGGCTTAGTGATTTGCACAAATATGATTCTTTCATACTATAGTTTAAGATTTGACCTCGTTTAATAAATTTTGCGAAAATATGGGCCAAAGACATGTCTTGCCACAAGTCCTAATAGATCACGAAAACCTTAATACAAATCGTACATGAACAAAATCGAATTAAAAATCGCAAATTGAGTCAAACCAAAAAAAAAAATTAAGACTAATGGTTTGGCTTGACTTGATTTGGTTTTGAAAAAAAAATTATACTATAATTGGTTTGATTTGGTTTTGAATAAGAAAAGTCAAATCAATTCGATCAATTTACATTTATACAATTTTTAAAAATATTTAATACATAAAGATATTTGCTGTGATGTAATTTATAAATATTTTTTAAACTTTTTCATTGTTTTTATCTTTCAGTATATTATTTTATGTTTAAACTTAGAATTGTGGATGGTCCAATAAGATTGCCTATAGCTATTAGTAACTCAAATAATGTCCCAATCAATACTAATATTAACAAAAATATTTCATTAAAACACTACGAATGATGATAATGTCGAAAATCTGTCTTTAGTTTTGCACAAAAACATAACATAAAATGTAATTAATACTTACTAGATTTATTTTAACATGACTTAATATTTTAAATTATGATTATTTTTGTTATAAGAACTTATTAATATGCAATACTTATTTTATACAATTTTATTATTACTTTTTGATGAATATTTTATAATCATAACTCATTTCATATTGAGTTGTTCTCTAAGAAAACACCTAAGATAGTTGTATCTTATTAGGATTAAAGAAATATTTAAAGCAAAAATTTATTATATGTTTGTGTGAAGACTTTAATGAAAAATCCAAAAAAACTGAGAAGATAAGAAAAAAAATAAAAAAAATCTAAGGTTAAAAAATCAGAATCTTATTAATTTAATATGATTTAGAGTTTAAAAATCCAACACAAATAGTTTAATTTAATATTTAAAAAATTTGAACCAATCCGATCATGTAAACCCTAACCAAAACTTTATCATAAATTGTATCTTAACTTTTGAATTGAAAAATCACCATGACTTGCTAGAAATCTCATCAACACGTTTTTCAAAATTTGTCCAAATCAACATCAAATCTAATATTCATTTTTCTAATACCAATTCCAACAAATTTCTATAGTTAAATTCAATTCAAACCTTCAATAATTAATAAACTCACTTTATATTTTCAACAATATCTAACTCAAATAAAACCCAACAATGATGTTTTAACTTCTTGTTTGAGATACTATATATAGTATCACATACTTTAAACATGAAAAAGGCTTAATTTTTCACAATCGACATTCCATCGTCAGAAAATTATATTATGAAGCTAGTAATAAATATATATATATATATATATATAGGGAAAAATTATTGAAGCACGCGTCTGTCAAAAGAAAAATAATGCATCTGACGATGGAGCTCAATGTGTACCCGACTTGCATTATTAAAGAATCTTATCTTTTATTGTCGGTCATTTGTCCTTAGGCCACGTAGTGTGTTTAAGTCCATTCGTTTCTTTTCAATTATGTCTATATAAGGCTTAAGTAGTTAGTAGGAAGGAGCAGAACGAAGAAAAACCAAGAAAGAAAAACCTTCAACCCACTCCTCTATGTTTAAAAATTTCTTCCTTACACCAACTTATTCTCAGTGTGTAATCTAGTTTGTGTACTACTAAGAGTGTTTAATAAAGCTTTCAAGTCTTTGCAAAGTCCTTAGGGGAATCCCGAAAGGGAAACCTCTCTCAGTTATATCATGTAAGTCTTTATGATATGCTTTATTTTTCCCATCAAAAATATGTTTATTTTGTTTAAATATTACGATTCTGTATTTTATGTGAATATAAATATTGC
The DNA here is from genome assembly GCF_002878395.1 of Capsicum annuum. Taxonomy (NCBI): domain Eukaryota; kingdom Viridiplantae; phylum Streptophyta; class Magnoliopsida; order Solanales; family Solanaceae; genus Capsicum; species Capsicum annuum. Next base: position 213,456,845 of record NC_061119.1, read on the forward strand.
TTCTTTAAAATTATTACCCTTACTATATGGTTAACCTCTTGATTTCTTAATAACAACGATGGATTAACCTGTAAATTCCTAGGAATCCTAGCTATAAGAGTCCGCCTAAAATGAAAGATGAAGTTGACTGCCAGATGAATATTCTGGGATGTGGTTAAAGAAAAAGTTGTTAGGAACAACGGTTAAAAGAGAGATGAACGGGGTAAGATAAAAAAAAAAGAAAAAGAGGGGAAATAGCTAAACTAAAGGACTTAATATGATGAAACTACAAGAGAGAGAAGTACTAAGTAGGATTTACAACATACTTGATTAAAAGCGATTAAAAAATAACTGCATACTTTATATTGAAAAGTTATTTTTATTCGCTATATTACTGGTATCAGAGCAAGATGTTTTTTGGAATATTTAGTTAATGAGAAGACCATTACAAAATACTCTTATACATCTAGAAACAAAAGACAAATTGCAAAGCTTATATTTAGAATACAAAAGATTAAATTATACTAAAGAAGATAATCATAGACTTGATCATTTAATTACTATAATCGGATAATTAGAATATAAATTAATTATTCAACTTAAAACTAGACAAGTTTATGAGAAAGCGCCCATCTTTCCAAGACATAAGATCTAGTCACTGTATTTATATCGAGAATATAATCTTAAAGATATTGCTACTAAAAGACAAAAGAAATTAAAAGATTGTCAGGAACAAATAGACAAAGTAAACAGATTATATAATCTATATGATAGCTCGGGAGAAGGGAGAGTAAACCCAGAATTACTAAGAGCCTTAAGAAACAAGTTAAGTAGCTGCGAAAAATATATAACACATTTCTATATCATAATAAACTGGATTAACCAACGTATAAAGAAAAAGGCATATAAATTAGGATAATTGAATGCAACATTTACCTATATTTCAAAGGATAAGACAATTACATAAGTGGATAAAAGAAGAATCACATCATAGATCTTATTTGAGACAAAACGAACTAAGATTACTGGTCGATATAGAAATAATATAAAAGAATTTAAATAATAATCAAGAAAGCTCTAACAAAATAAATTTGAGACGTCTTAAAAACCAATTAGAATATATTTACATACAAATCGAAAACTCCTATTACAGGACATATTATTATCAAAGACAGATAAATAGAATTCTTTTGGGATAATATATGCCTCTTGAATATATCAGAAGAATTCGATTAAGACAAAGTTAGCTTTACGAGAAAATCAAATATAGACAGAGGCGGATCCAGGATTCGGACTCTGTGGGTGCCAACTGCCAAGTAAACTTATCAATCAAATAACAACAAAGACAATATGCACCGTCTTTCTCCACACTATACTTCAACCAAGTCAAATGTGAACCTTTAAATCAACTTGAAGCAAATTGACGCATTCTACCTCATATTTCACTTGAAGGATATGGTTTCAAGACAGGTTGACAAGGCCTTTTTTCAATATAATATTTCCTCACTTCATCTCGTATTCGAGGATTATAATCAGAAATAGGTCTTCTTTATCTCAAATCGGCTTTAAATGAACACAAATCAAGGTCAATTATAAGATAAGAACGATTGACATTGACATTACTAGAACTTGATTGAGAATAATTAACCTTCTAGAACTTCATTGAGAATAATTAACCTTCTTGAAAAAATTCTCCATCTCAATTCACAAAATTAGAATACTTTCTCCTAAATCAAGATAATTCCAAATTTGAATTTCTAAACTCAAGAAAGTGTAACAAAATAATTTTTCAAAACAACTTACAAAGAGGGCAAGAAGCAACCAGAGAGAGAGCAAGCAGAACAGCAACAACAAACCTAAACAGTCAAGAACAAGAGAGCGTTTTGATTTGCTCTAATTTGGAAATAGCCAAATAAATATTTTTTTTGTTTATTTTAATGTGAGATACTTTATTAACCTTTTTAAACAATTAAATTTAAAAAAAAAAGTCAAAAACTAACATTACTTTTTTTATAAAAGTTAACTGGTAAGACGCCTTTATTAAAATTTTAAAAAACAAGTGTAGCTAACCAAGTTCGAACACACGACCTTGGGGATACAAAAGAAGCACACAACCACCTGCACTAGACAACACTTTGTTATTGTTGGTGGCAGATTTAATATATAACTATTTTCTTATATATATATACAGTGTTTCCATCGAAGTTTGCGGGTGGCATGCCACTCCCATGGGCCTTAATAGATCCGTCCCTGAATACAGAAATCAGCTTAAAGAAATAGTAGAACAACTAAAAAGAAGACTAACTTGGATAGAAGATACCCTAGAAAAAAAAGATACAAACAACAGTTTATTTACCAAAAGTAGACATTTGAAAGAATCCCTCGTAGGAGAACAGGTAAAGTTGTTAAACAACATTAATAACTTAGA
>NC_061119.1:213462251-213484557 GCF_002878395.1 Capsicum annuum
TCTAAGTTATTAATGTTGTTTAACAACTTTACCTGTTCTCCTACGAGAGATTCTTTCAAATGTCTACTTTTAGTAAATAAACTGTTGTTTATATCTTTTTTTTCTAGGGTATCTTCTATCCAAGTTAGTCTTCTTTTTAGTTGTTCTACTATTTCTTTAAGCTAATTTCTATATTTGATTTCGTCATAAAGTCAACTTTGTCTTAATTGAATTCTTCTGATATATTCAAGAGGCATATATTATCCCAAAGGAATTCTATTTATCTGTCTTTGATAATAATATGTCCTATAATAGGAGTTTTCGATTTGTATGTAAATATATTCTAATCGGTTTTTAAGATGTCTCAAATTTGTTTCGTTAGAGCTTTCTTGATTATTATTTAAATTCTTTTGTATTATTTCTATATCGGTCAGTAATCTTAGTTCGTTTTGTCTCAAATCAGATCTATGATGTGATTCTTCTTGTATCCACTTACGTAATTGTCTTATCCTCTGAAATATAGGTAAATGTTGCATTCAATTATCCTAATTGATATGTCTTTTTCTTTATATGTTGGTTAATCCAGCTTATTTTGATATAGCAATGTGTTATATATCTTTCGCAGCTACTTAACTCGTTTCTTAAGGCTCTTAGTAATTCTGGGTTTACTCTCTTTCCTCCCGAGCTATCATATAGATTATATAATCTGTTTACTTCGTTTCTTTGTTCCTGGCAATTTTTTAATTTCTTTTGTTTTTTATTAACAATATCTTTAAGATTGTATTCTTGATATAAATACCAGTGACTAGATCTTATGTCTTGGAAAGATAGATGCTTTCTCATAAACTTGTTTAGTTTTAAGTTGTATTATTAATTTATATTTTAATTGTTCAATTATAATAATTAAATGATCAAGTCTATGATTATCTTTTTTAGTATAATTTAATCTTTTATATTCTAAATATTAGCTTTGCAATTTGTCTTTGATTTTAGATGTATAAGACAAAAGAGAATTGCCTTTATATATATGTATATATAAAATTTATTTTTTGATATTTTTTAGAGAAAATTTTGATTTCGCCATTGAAGACGGTGGAGGAGTAGTCTTGGGAATTTCTACTCTATAGTAAAGTTCCAACTAAGAAAAGCATCAGCATCCATTTTCTCTTTGCCTTCTACCTTTCTGTTTGTTTACCCAAAAAAGTCAGTTTATAACAATCCTAACGTCACTTTATTCACATGAAGACACTATCCATGTATACAACAACGTATTGGCTAAAATTTTATAAAGAGGTAATACATAAAAATGATACTAAATTTGATATCAAATTATACTTTTGATCTTAAATTTTGATAGTGCATAAATAGGACCTTTAACTATTCAAAATCTGAATAAATATTACCTCTAATTTTGCAACCCCATGTGTGAGTCTCACTCACGCCTACGTGGAAAGGTAATCCAATCACACGGTGTCACGTCGTTTAAAGAGCTGACTTGAGAGAGGTCATATTTGTGCAGTTTTGAATAGTTAAAGGTCATATTTGTGCACTGTCAAAGTTATGTTTTTTGTGTTAAAACGACGTCGTTTTATTATTATTATTATTATTATTATTATTATTATTATTATTATTATTATTTATTTATTTATTTATTTATATAGTAGCAGCACCTAACTTTTTTTTAATTTAAAAAAATTATTATTATTATTTTATTTATTTCTATAGCAGTAGCAACTAGCTTTATTTTAATTAAAAGAAAAAAGCAACCACTAGCAGGGATCGAACCAGCACAATAGGTTGAACGAAGCGCCAAAGAAGAGAAAATAACACCACTGGACTATCTAAATGTCTTGTTTTATGTGGTTCAACATTAATATACGTACATAAATATACATTTTCTATCTTATATATATACAACATAATTTTTTTACCGAGGGGGTTCAGGTGAACCCCATGGCAACTACGTAGGTCCGCCCTTCGTTAATTTAATAACGTTAATTTAATAACATTTTAATTACATTAATTTGATAACGTTAATTTAATATATTACTACTACTATCCTTAATAACATTAATTTAATAATGTGTTATTAAAACTATAATTTTTTTATTATTAGTATAGTGTCATCTTTATTTAATATTTAAATAAATAATATTTAGATATATTATATAACTTAAATTCGTCCTCTGCTTTATAATATATATACATAGCCGCTCGATTTTTTCATATGAGGCTGACTCGCCTAATTAATAAATCTTCAATATTGCTCTTTTTCCGTAATGACAAAAGAAATTAGATGTCATTTTCATCTTTAAGCTGAAAATAATTAAAAATAATAGTGAAGAGTCATCTAAAGGTCATATTTGTGCAGTTTTGAATAGTTAAAGATCATATTTGTGCACTGTCAAAGTTTAAGGTCATATTTATGTATTATGCCCTTAGATTTTAAGCTGGACACGCTCAGTTTTGCGTGTTGAACACGCGTTTTGCCACGTAGGATTGGAGGTCATATTTGTGCAGTTTTGAATAGTTAAAGATCACATTTATGCACTGTCAAAGTTTAAGGTCAAAGTTTTAATTTGGTGTCAAGTTTAGGGACATTTTTATATATTAATTCTTTTATAAATGAAATTCATAGAGAATAGAATGTATATAGATTTTATAACTATCTAATGGAGATAAAGAGATTATTTTTGAAAAAATGCTATATAACCTTGTATAAGGAAAAAAAGTCTTTCAAAATATATTTTTATGTGATTAGAACGTCATGAATTTTAGCTATGAAAATAGTCAGGTGTGACATACACTCGATTGGATGTTTCGGAGAGCTAATTATGTATCTCGACAGATTTAAAATTTGAAAAAAAATTATCAAAAGATAATTATGTATCCTTATAAGGAAAAATGTATCTTCGTTGAATGTATTATGTATCTTGACATATCTAAAATCGAAAAAATATATTCCATGCTGATTATGTATCTTTACAAAGAAAAAAATGTGTCTTCATTGAATGTATCTGAAGCTAATTGTGTATCTTGACAAACCTAAAATCAAGATTTTCAGTAATTATGAAAAATGTTAGAATTTTTCTGTAATTAAACTTCAAACTATTGAATTTTTTTTTTTTTTGAACTTCATGAATAACGAAAACTTTACGTTAGTACATCAAATATCTGTTTTTTGTCAAAGATATATTTAAAAGAGTTCAATTACTATACACTTTAATATTTTTTTATTGTATCAACTTGTTTAAGAGATTAGTATATGTAAGTAATGTCTATAAAAAGTGAAATTAATAGCGAAGAAAATTACAAACATTACCTATTACATGTAAGAGGTAGAGTCATGCATAGTTAAGTTGACTAAAGGGTGATCAGTTGCAGTTAGATATTCTTTATTGAAATATTGTAATGTGTATATATAAAAGTTATATAATGTATTAAAGGGAAAAAAGTTACTCTGTTATTATATCTGCAACAACAATATACTCAGTATATTTCCACCTCTGTTATTATATCTATGTTAAATTTTTAACGCCCTTGATAAAAAAAAAAAAAAAAATAACTTCGCAATGGTTATAGCCTTATAGGTATACTATTTCTACATGGGGGAATCTATACTCAAACTTTTGGTGCTTCGACAATCTGATATAAGATTTAAAAAGACACTCAGTAAGTCGAAAAGATAGTTGGATCATGAGTGCTTTAATTTTCAGGTGGAACCTTAAAACTTTGAACGTCAATATATGTGTGAACTTTTTGCGCACCCGCGATCCCTAAATTTTGAATCCGCTATTGTATTTGAATTGGAATGGCAAATGGGACGCTTCACGAGATAAGTAAAGAGCATAACTATAAGAAAAATCACAAACGTTAGAATTATATATATGTATATTAATTGAGATCTTTTCACTAAAATATACAAATATTGTGTATCAAATTTACGTTATCCATGTACTACAAAAACAACATACCAATATAATTTTATATGAACCCCCACACTCACAAGCTATGCAGGAGATATAAACCGTACGAAGCAAGCTTCATGTGACGAACTCATGACGTAGCGAGAATCGGAGGCTAGATTCGATCCAGGTCTCCCATATGGAGATCCATATGTTATAAACCAAATGAGAGAGTCCAACCCAAAAAACTAGTCTGATAGCTGGGAGAACCCATTTAGCCTATAAATCCATTAGTATTTCTCTGTTTTTTCAATGTGAGACAATTGATACATAACAATCGCCTCCGCTTGAGAACCAACGACAGCTCGTTGGTCATAGCTAGGTCCAGTTGATCATGGTTGGCACCCTCTCTTGGGTTCAGACCACCACTCCGAGTCGCAGCTCCATGCATGGAAATGGATCGATCCTCGTTGGTCACGACTATGCCCAGTTGGTCACAGTTGGCACCCCTCTTGGATCCAGGCCATCACTCCAGACACACAGGCCACCACTCGGAGTCGCAGCTCCATGCATGAATCGATCTTCGTTGGTCACGGTTTGATAGGTGGGAGAACCCATTTAGCCTATTCACTAGTATTTCTCTATTTTTTTCAACGTGGGACAATTGATATATCACAATCACCTCTCAACCACTCAACGATGTCCTTACAGGCATCTATACCTTATGAAAGTAGAAATATTATTTTCAATTATAGACATACAAGATAACCTTAGCTACTATAGCAAGTGTGCCATACTTAAGTTGTTCTTTTCTAAAATTGTAATCAATTTTCTCACCACTCCAACATGATAACAAAAGACGAACTCATATAGTCATATATTTGACTCAGCATGCAGAAGCAACTAATAATTTGGCCAAAAGACAAATAAGTGGCTCAATTATCAAAGAAATGTCATCACCTTACTAGGAATATATACCATTTGTTGGATATCTTTTTCCAAAAATAATTATTCTAGAATATCTTGTGTCTGAGGTGTTATCTGGACAAAGTTATACTGTGATCGTAATGTGTAGAATATAATATAAAGATTAAATTTTTTAGTGAATATAATTAAGATGTGGTTATATTTTACAATACCATGCAAATAATGATTATATTTTTTATAACAATCCTAAAAGAGGCTACTCGTGCACTTAACCAAAATTTGGTGGAAATTAAAATGAGTTAATTAATAAATAAATTAGACCATATAATCAATTCAAATTTACTTGGATCAAAATGAACAGGTTAATTTGAACTAAACAAAGAGTTAATATCACAATTTTCCAACTCAAAATCCTTTTTTTATTTTTTATTCGGTTTTCGATATTTATATAGGGTTCGAGTAAATTTAAATTCACACATTGCAGACTCATTTTTGAGGGCGACATTTTCAATATTTTTTTTTTTTTTCATTTTAGGGGCTAGCTCAAATTCAAAACTTTTTATTAAAAATAAAAGAATATCAGAGTGAAATTAGTTGGTGAATAATTTGGATGCACATCTTTTTCTTATTTGGTGCCCAAATTTTCTTCCTATAAGTCATTTTCAACATATGGAGCATCTTAATATTATTATAATAAAATATCTATCAAGTGACTCACTTCATTTTCAATAATTTTATAAAATTCCTTCTTTTTCTTCCTTTGTTTTTTTAATGTAGTATCATAATTATGATATCCACCAAATGTATTTGATCACAAAAAACAATTATCCCATTATCCACTTTGAAAAATGAAGATAATTTTGAAATATTTTCCTCTCCTTTCAATTGCGTGATAGTTAATAAAAACTTAGATTCCCACGTCTTTATTATTATTATGAATAATTGGTCCCATGCTATAATATCCACTAAGGTTCTATTTAGTTGGTCAACAATTGATGTCATCTCTCACCCACCTTACCCCACATTCCAACTAAAATAAATAAATAAATAAATAAATAAATAAATAATAATAATAATAATAATAATAATAATAATAATAATAATAATAATAATAATAATAATAATAATAATAATAATAATAATAGTTGAAGAGATATATTGAAGAAAAAGATGAAAGCTATTGAAGACAGAATATAGCGTGTGAAGATATTTGAAATATGTATTTACGTGCCGATTTTTAGAATATTTAATTTTATTGGTCATAATTTAGTGAAGTTTTGAATTTCTTTATTGTCTAATTTTAATTTCAGTTATGAAATTCAAAATTTGAAAAGGTGACTATTTTTTAATTATAAAAACTAAAAAGTGATTTTTTTTGTAAATTATCCATTTCATTATCTATCCTTTAAGTTAGATTAGGGTCACTCATTATTAAACTTCAAACAACAACAATCCCTATCATTCTAGTTGGTCTTATCCACTATTAATTTCAAGATTATGATAATTGATAAGTGTTGAGTAAGCAATGCCAATTAGGTTTTTATAATAAATTAAGAGCAATGAATGTGATCACATTAAAGGAAATATGAATAGTTCACTTGTGAAAATAAATTTGTGATTGTCGAACTTGAATATTCTTTTCATAAATAAAAAGTCATTTATAATTTAGATGCACAAAATATCTTAAGTTTATACATGACTGGAGATCGCATGCCCCAAGGGGTGTCATGTATAGTAAAAATGTAAAATGGTTCTATTAATTATCTCAACTTCAAACTTAAAATAAAGGATTTGATAATTTGAATAACATATTTTAATAGTTTTTCAAGTTTCACTCACAAAACTTCTCAACTTTATATTCACGTCAAAAACCAAAAAAAAAAAAAAGCAATTTTCAAATCCCTTTTTTTAATTTAATTTTAATTACTATTTTTTTTTCAAATCTTAATCAAATCATGTCCAAATGCCTACATAGTATCACAAAATTTATTCTATCCATCGATTTTTACATGTTAATTCAAACAAATTCAATAACGACATTTACTTGAATTCTATATTTGTATTAAAATTATTATCAAATATAAAAACATCAATCATAAACTCAATAATTTAGACGAGCTATAAATTTAACTATAAATTAAAAACTCATATACTTCAAATTTTGACTTCGTAAAATAACACAATATCAAAGTTCACACTGTACATATTCGAAAAAAAAGTAGGGTACTTTTCCATTTATCCAGTATAAAAAAACATATACATAAAGGAAAAAGTACAAAATTAAACTTGTAATTAATTAAGTAGATTCAACTGATTTAGGAGAAACTGATGACAAATTATTATTATTATTATTATTATGCTTATTAGCAGGCATTGATTTTGATCTCTTGAACCATGCAGTATTTGTTGTGTCACCAGAAGCAGAGTTACGATGATACCTGCACCTGATATTATCGAACATTAATTAGTTTGATTCTCGTACTTTGAATCAAGACAAAATAAAACGAAAAAACTATATCATCAAAAAAAATCACACACACACATATATATATATATGTATAGTAGATATTAATCCTCTTGATAAAAATTTTGCATCTATCACAAAGTGCAATATAATTTTTTAATAACGAGGATTTAATTGAACTCTATCGGTAGAAATGAAACTTGCTTTCCTCTTAGACACGTATAATTAAAAAAAAAAAAAGAATTTAAATTGCGAAAAATCATAAACTTTAAATTATGAAATCTAGTAACAAAAATAGTCTTTTGATGCAACGATTAAAATGAAACTTGGCCTCCTTGATGAGGTTTCAATTCTTCTTGTAAACTAGTAACAAAAAATATTTAAAATTTGAAATTATCGAAAATCATAAACTTTAAAATTTGAATCTGCCTCCGACAACAAGTCATAGAGACTGACCTAAAGTTGTTGTTATACATATACATAGATATAGATATTTATGATATGATAGAATTTCAAGGAAAATTATGATGTCGCCACTTATTATGAGTTGCTATGAAATGAACAAAATTTTAGTATTAGCCACTAATACATGTGTAAATATCATCATATATATGAATTTTAAGTGAAAATTCGGACTCCGTCACTTATACAAAAATTACCTGAACGATCCAGGATGGGTCGTCGGGGAGCATAAGCACTGACCTTTCGGACAGTTCACCGGCGGGAGGGAATCTCCGGTGGTGTTATCGGAGGAAGTAGTGACAGTGATGACTTTATGTGAAGCCATTAATTTATTTATTTTTATGAAAGAAAAAAGGAAAGAGAGAAAAGAAAAAAAGGAAAAAGTTTTCTCTAGTTGAAGAAAATCAAATGTCAAGAGGTTGTTAGTATTTATAGGAAAATAATTGATGATTATATTTTATGTTTATCTTCTAAGCAAGTATAATTAATTATGTGAGGTTGGAAAGTAATCAATTTTGGTCAAGTGGTTATTTAGTTTATTGTTTCTTTTTTTCTATTTCCTTTTCAATAATAGTAGTAATCGATAAAGTTATTGTCATATGTAATCGGGTGAAAATCATTTCCCCCTCAATTTTACTTTAAAAATCAAACTCCCCTTCAACTTTAAACAATAAGTATTCTCCCTCCTTTTTCCTACTTGTCTTTTTAAATACTTATTTTACCCTTACACTATTAATTTTTATTTTTCTTTACCTCTTTAAAATTATTATATTTTTTATTTTTAACGTATATAGTAAATTTTGTAAATAAAAAGAAAATTATTTTCTACACGAAAAACATGAGAAACATATATTAAGTATATAAGTTAGTGATGTTCTAAATGAAATAAATGACCATGATGTGGAAATTTATTTATTAATAATAATTAAAACAGTAATATCTATTTATACTAGTGAAAATAACAAATAAAAATAATTTCATAAACATATTTCAATGCATGTAATATATAACATATAACAAAAATGGAGATATATTTTATACTAAATTAATTCAAAGTTTACTTATATTATAAATATATACTCCCCTGTTCACTTTTACTTGTCATTTTTTCGCTTTTTGAGCTCAGCCTGCATGAAATTTGATCAACATTTTAAGATGTATAATTTAATATTTAAATTTAAAACTTAGATGATCAGGAAATATATGAAAAAATTCTAAAAGTTGCAATCCTTCTTTATATTAATAAAATGAAAAAATATATCTTAAAATATTTGTCAAAATTTATGCAGGTTGACCTAAAAAAATGAATATATATATATATATATATATATATATATATATTACACACACACTTAATGCATGTAAAATAAGAGATAAGGAACGAGATACCCCTAAATTATATCTGAAACTGTTATAACACACTTAAACTTTAAAGGAGACATTTACCACCTAAACTCATTTTTGCTGATCTGACCGTCAAGTATCAGAATATTTTTGTACTTTTTTTGAGGGAGACGAAAAATACTTGTGCGTTATGTCAATAAAGTAACAATCATAAAAATATAACATTAACTTTTGTGACAACATCATTAAAAAGGTTATACTAAAAAATTTAAATAAAAATATATAAATACTTGACTAAAATAAATAATGTATACTATAAGAAGATATTGCTAATGTCAAGATTAAAATAGACATTGTTAAGATAAAAGGGGAGGAGGGGTTTGATTTTTAAAGTAAACTTGAGGGAGGAAATAATTTTCACCCTATGTAATCAGAAGGTGTCCGATTGAGTTGTGGATATAAACTTTTGTCATCTGAATGTAGAGTGGAAGGGCATCGCTCACCGAATAAAAGTTGCCTAGGGACAATAGACCGATCTTTCCCAAAACACCACATCATCAAAAAAAGGTTTGACGTCACGATAACCGCTCTTCACCACCTGCAACTACAGTATGTTTCAAGGATTGAGTTGTTTGGCCATTAAACAGGTACATGAATTGGATTTAGAATGTCACGAGACAATTTAGTCGATATATGAGCGTTAAAGATAACAGGAGTTTTAGTGCACTGAACTGTCCTATGAGCGTTAGAAAATTAAAAGGACCAATAAAGTTGCATCTTTGGTAGTGTATCAATTATTGTGTCCACAATAATAAAATTGTGTATAATAAATTTTTATAATTTAATTCTTTTTCAAGTCACGCGCGTACTAAAAGCTTAATGCATCACATCATTTTTTTAAAAAAAAAGTTTATGTTTTTTTTTGGTTCTTTTCCTGGTTTTAGCTGAACATTAAAATAAGTGAAACACGCCGTCCCTTTCTTGAATTGAATACTTTCTTGATTTTTATGGCCATTTATGTGACTGGGTTTTTTTTTGTTTATATAAAAAAGATGATATTTTTCTATTTTTTAAAAAATTATAATCTTTGTATTCATGAGCTATTTTAAAATTGAGTTGAATTTATTTATTTATTTTTAAAATTATAATATACTCGATACTCAATTCTTAAATTATATTATTCATACTTCAGTTGATAAGCTTGAAGAAGAGTCTTGAAGTAATTGGTAAAATTGTTGCCACATGGAATCAGGAGATCATGGGTTCAAATCTTAAAAACGGCCTCCAACAGAAATGCAACACAAAATTGCATATAATAGATTATTGTGGTCGGACTTTTCCCCTAACCTTGAGTATAGTGAAAGCTTTGATGCATCGGTTTTTTTTATTTATTTTTTTAAAATTTGAGTTGATAAGCTTGTATATATATGTGCGTGGAGGATACTGATGATTGTGTCCTCTTCATCTTCCGACACACTTTATCTTCACTTCCATTTTCCATAGCCCAATGCCAGCGGCTCAACCCTTTGGGAAAAAAGGCGGTTGCCTAAAGCTCTCGAAATTTAAGAGGCCTCATTTTTTTCTAGTAATAATAAATTATAAATTTTAAAAAATATATTAAATACTATTTATAGAAAAAATAAACTTTTTGTATAAAAAAATTTAGGAGTTTAATATATCTAGTACAAAATGCTATGTCTCAAGAGATTAATGCATTGACTATCTTATTAATTCAAAAAAAATTATTAGAAGAAATCGATTATATAATTTTAAAAATAGGCTTTATAAAAATATTTTTTTTTAAATAAAAAAAATTAAGACCTCCATTTGATTTTGACCTTAGGCCACGAATTTGCTTGAGCCGCTCCTGCCCAATGCCCATCACTTCACCCCTATCTTTTACGCTCGTCTTTCATAATATTTGTCTAAAGTATATACTAATTAATTGTTTTATAATGATACTTGTTGCTTATATAATCTCTGTGGTTAGTTTCCTACCGTAAAATACGCTGACTGAGGAACGGAAGATTAGTCTCACGACTGCCGGTCGTGGAAATACCTTGGGAAACAAAAAAAAATTAAAATATATATATATATATATTTTTTTTGAAGTGTCTTTATCTGGACCATTTCATTTCCTGTCTAGATGGTTGTGACTTTTGTTCATGGATCACTTTTCAATGAATCAATTGACAAATGGGCCACAGGCCCATACTCATAATCTATTGTTGTCACATCCTGCTAATCTTGCTATTCAAAAGAAATAATTTACATATGTAGACAAACTTAATTTAATATGATCCCTTATCCAAAGTTATTTAATAAATTCATCTAGTCCAATCAAGGTTAAAATATGTCACACTTCATATTTTAGAAGGGTCTTCGAATAACTGATAGCCAGGTCATGTGAGCAGGAGGTAAGGAATTTAAGTTATGAAAATAATCTCTATTAATAATGTAAAATAAGGTTGTGCATAGTAGACCTTGTGATCGGCTCTTTTTCGAACCTAACACATATGAGAGCTTTAATGCATCGAGATGTTATTTTTAACATATCATATTTTACAGAGTTGAGTGGATGTTTAATCAAATTTCTAAAATTTGATATTGAGATAATTTTTGATTTAAAAAAAAAATATATTTCAAAATATGATACAGATTTGTGTTTGATTAATCAAATTACTTTTGTTATTACTTAAAAGTACTTGTTTACCTTAAAAGCTTCCTTACAAACCTCAATTATCTAAAATAAGCACTTCTTTTACATGATATTATTTACTTTGCGTTAAACTCAACCTAATATTGTTAAGAATATTAGGTTTGATTTTTTTATTTCGGATTTTTCGATTTTCGATTATGAATCTAGGCGTATCGAAAATCGAATCGAATTAATTCGATTTGTTATGTAAATTTCGATTCGATTTTATTTCAATTTAATAATTTTGATTTTTTGATTTTGAACCTGTTTAATGGACTAAATTATATTTATAAATTGAACTATTTTTTAATGTTAATCACTAATTTTAATAATTTCTAATTTTCTTGTTTATGTAAATTAGGCTACTGAAATTTAATTTCCTGCTTGTGGCCATGCTACTGAACAATCACCAACTTTTGGTACTTGCCTTGAAGCACCATTATCGTCAGGCGGACTCACATGTGTTAGTGGGATGCATGTGCATCCATTAACGTCAAAAAAAATTATGTGTATATATATCTTTAGAAATTGGGATATAATTAATAATGCACCACAAGATAAATGGTAATGCACCTAGATGAGCTGGTTGAAGGCTTATTGCTAAATTTATAACATCAAAATTGATGAATTGGGGATTTAAACCCGCGACCATCCCATAAAATGAATCATTCTTGACCATTGAGCTACTATAACCAATTATTTTATAATGTTAAAAGTAAGCTTCATATTATAAGAAAGTAAAGTTATTAGCTTAGAACTCATATTTGTTCTATATATTTATTTTTTAGTATTGTTCATGTCTTTGACGACCAATTGAATATGATAACATTCCTTAATCGACACTGAAAGTTTTTCTAACGTCTTAAGATAATATTGTGCACCACAATATTATCAAAAGCAATAAGCGTAAAAAAGCTTCACGATCTATTGTGCTTAAGCACAAAGTACAAATAAAGTGTGAAATTTAACGAAAAAAAGACATAAAGAGAGAAAAAATATAAATATATATCTAGTCCAAGACTAAGAATATAAGCATGAATGATAAATATACGAACAAATTTTATTTTATTTTTGATAAAGTGAAATAGTCTGTCTCTTTAGAAAGCCTCATTGATAAGGGAAAATATGTATTAGAAATTAGAACCTAAACTGCACATTAAGCGAGGCGAGCGCTCAACACATTTTGAGTCTTACTTCGAAACTTATGCGCACTTTTAACAACATTAATGCACCCACAGACTTTAAATCCTGGGTTCGCTTCTGATCGTTGGTAAACAACCTTAATCTTCATTATTACTTGAACAATGTAGTGACTCCACCAGCATCCAAACAATCCAGTTTTACATGTTTGACTTCAACTTTTCACCACAAACACCAACACAGATAGTTGAACATGAATAAACCATTTCCAAGAAAAAAAAATTCAAACTTTAAACAACCTATTGCTACTTTGGACTTTAGTGATACATAACTAGATATCATACGACACACACACATATATATATATATATAATTTAAAAGAGTATATTAAAATTTTTGGTTTAAATCGAAAAATCAAATTACGTTAACCTAAAAATCGAAGCTCTAACCGAAATATTGAACTTATGAAAAAAAATCGAACCAAACCGAAAAATCAAAATAATTTGGTTCGGTTCAGTATTTTAATTTTTCGGTATTTATGTCCACCCCTAATTTTAAATCATTGATTTTATTGAGACGCCCATATTTAAAATAAAATATTGTATGCGTGTGAATGCATATATTCTTCTTATTTTGAAGAGTAAATTCCTCATATTGTCACTTAACTTAGGGAAAAATCCTAATAAATTCATTTATCTTTTTCTTATTCCAATAATGTAATCGAACTTTATGTATTTTTCTTAAAAATTAATAATTGCTAAAAGTGGCTCAAAAGATGAGAGAGAAATGATAAAAAAAAAATCCTTAAATTCAATCTTTAAATTTAAATAATCCTTATTAGTTAAAATACGAAATATCAATAACCTTCAACTATAAAACTTAGTGATACAATTTTCTTTCAAATTCTAACTGCGATATTAAATCTTACAACGTCCACCAAAAATTGTCCTTAAAATTGTTAGAAATAAGCTTATATGTACTGTATTTATTTGGAAATTTAGGAGTTTAATAGTAAAATAATATTCTATATTTATACATTTTTGGATTAATCTTCATTTTTGATAAAATAGTTCAAGTTAGTTGTAGTTTCTTCAACTCTCAATTATTGTCGAAAAAATTCTAATTCATAAAAAAGACGATGAATTCCTGCAAAAAAAAAAAACTAGGGTCTCTAGCTAGTAGAAGAACCATATATAAATATTTTAAAGGATTTTTATTTTAAAAAATAATGCATATTAACGGATACCATGATAATAACATCAATCATTCACTATCAAATAAAATTAGGTGATTTTATATAACCATTTCGCAACTTAAAAATGTTTTAAGGTTTCAATATTATTTTTATCAATCTTGTGATATTATTTAAGAGAAAATTATATCGCCTCGTCAACTTGACTGTAAAAACTGAATACAATTACCAATTTGGACAATAAATGTACTTCATATTTATTTCATTTAAAATATAACTACCTATTTTAAGCTCTAATTTAATATCCTTTGTCTTTTTAATTCGTTTTTAATATTATGATTTGTGTCTTTTTAAATTATACTATGCACTTATTGATAAAATATACATTAAAAACTAATTTAAGAAGTACAAAAGTAAAAATAATTGGAGGCCTATTAATATTTCATGTAAAAAATAAGAATCATTTAAATTCAAATTTCAAATTTAATAGAGTATTTTGGTCATTTTTTGAGTCACTTTTAGCAATTATTAGTTTGTAAGGAAAATGGACAAACTTGAATGATATTATTGGAACAAAAAAAAAATAAATGACTTTAATGAAATTATTTCCTAAGTTGATTGACAATATAAGGAATTGACCCTATTTTGAAATATAGCAAAATTTTGCTAGCTTGTTTTAATAAAATGAGGGTGTTGCATGTATAAGTCAAAAAGAGCCACGATAACTCTCAAAATGATCAACATGGGCTGTGGTGCAGTGGATGGAGCTGCT
This sequence comes from Capsicum annuum, assembly GCF_002878395.1. Classification (NCBI taxonomy): domain Eukaryota; kingdom Viridiplantae; phylum Streptophyta; class Magnoliopsida; order Solanales; family Solanaceae; genus Capsicum; species Capsicum annuum. The sequence continues at coordinate 213,477,135 of NC_061119.1, forward strand.
CCACCCTTAATCAGAGGTCGAGGATTTGGCCTTACGTATAGAGAAAACTCTGTTGGAAGCGCTGCCACCTTAATGGGCCCTGCAACGCGCGATCCGAATTAGTTGGGGCTCCAACGCGGACACCAAACACCTGATGGGGAAAATAAAATTGGAAGAGCAAGCCAGGCTAGGGCTAGCAAATTTATAGGATATCCAATTTGTGATAAAGATGGCAGATAAACTGGATAATAATTATTTGCATCTCAAAATAGCATAATCAAATACAGTAATTATTTTGCAAATGAATAATTTACGATTTTTTCTCAATTTTTTTCTTAAGAAAAAATTGGCTTACTAGCTTGCAGCCCTCTTTGTTTGGGCCTATCTAACATTTAGCTTCTTTAGCCAGCTGGAGCTGGCCCAAGTTAGGTTGGACCAAAGTCTTTATCCTCTTAGTTTTATATTAGTCCAGCATTTTTCATTTTGCATAGTGCTTAAAAAATAGGTAACTTACATAAATCTCAGAATCTTTCAGTGATATTACATAAAATCTCGACTATTTTGTTAATTATATTTTATTCCGATTTTTTGAAATGGTGATACATATAAAAAAGTGATACATTTGAAAATAACAAGATATTTATTTAAGGAAATAATAGATTCTCTTTTATTCATTGTATTCTTTTATTTAAGGAAAGATATTTAATTTTTCTCTTTTCTTAGATTTAATTTAGATGTTTTAATTATGTTTCTCTTTTTTGTCTTTAATTATGAAAGATATGGGTTTTTTTTTTTGTCTTTTTTCTCCTTTTTCGTCTTTAATTTTAGTCTGCTTTTTTTAGATTTAATTTTAATTATGTTTCAATTATGCTTTTAGTCTTTTTTTTTAAAATATTATTACTTTTGTTTCCTACACTGACTACATCATTACCGTTCATTAATAACATATGATAATTGAAATAAATAATTGTATCTACCATATGATTCACCATAATACCGTATATATCACCCATTAATATCATATGAATCACCCAATAATTGAAATAAATAATTGTATGTACCATATGAATCACCATAGTACCATATATATGAATCACCCAATAATTGAAATAAATAATCGCATCTACCATATGAATCACCATAATACCATATATATCACCCATTAATATAATATGAATCACCCAATAATTGTATCTACCATATGAATCACCATAATACAATATGTATCACCTATTAATATCATATGTATCACCCGTTAAAATCATACAAAATGTATCTATCGTATAAATCACCATAATACCCATATAATGATATCATATTTATCATTCATATGAATCACCATTAAAAAAATAAACATGTATGAATAACTAAATAATATATATGTATCAATAGATTTTTATTTTTTTTAAATGGGAGATATTTTAGGAGAGGAAAAAAAAAGTTGCATGCATTAATGAAGGAGAAAAAATCAAGGGAGATGATTTAAGCATTAATGGAAGAGAAAAAATCAACAAGTAAGATGATTTAATTGTTGATAATTAGGGAGATATTTTAGGAAAGGAAATCTTGAATGAGTTAATGGTGGAGTAAAAATAGAACGTGAGGTTTTTATTGTTATGTATCACGAGTAAAGTTGAAAAATGAGATTTTATGTAAATTTTTTTAAAATAAGGGATATTAGGTAATATAGTCTCTTAAATATGGAATTTGTGTAATTTATCCTTAAAATATTATAAACGGAATATTTCACTATCATACTTTTATTAATGAACATAAAGTTAAGTTATGAAAAATACTCATAGGACATGTGAATAAATATTATTGAGCCTTCTAAAGAGTAACTTTAACTTGAAATAGAGGTTAAATGGAAATTTTTTCATGTAACTTTAACTTTGAACAAATAATTTGGATATATATTTTTGCAAGATAATTAACTAATATGAGACGTAGAGCATATCAAAATCATTACATATCGAATTTGTATTTTCCATGCTAGTTTCGCCCTTAAAAAAAAAGAAACAGTTCGATGCATTAAAGTTTTCATTATGTGCAGAGTTCGAAAAAAAATCGTACCTTACCACAAAAATATATCATATACAATTTTACTTTACATTTTTGAAAGAGACTGTTTTCGATTATATAATTTAGTTTAGTGAAGATATATATATTCTAATGAAGCTTTGTTTGTTTCATTGGGTTCATTACCATGCATCGAGACTAACATAAGTAGTCTTTTACTAAAAAGACAAAAGATCCCACAGGTCTCTCTTTATTCAACCTTTTTGTTTTCTTCAATACTTCTTTTTTACCATGAAAAATAGAAATGTATTTTTTTTTGACTTTATTCTACTCTTCTTTTGGTACATCACACTTCACAAGTACCTTCTCATTCCCAATAACAAAATACATAAATGATAAATGAAAGGTAACACTGCGTACGATACATTTTTGTAGTGAGATTTTTTCTTAAATATCGTGCATAGCGGTAATTTTAGTGCGCTACCGGGTAGCCCTTTAGTATTTTTGTATTTTTACACTCATACTAGTATAAATTTCATTTACCATTATTAATATTTTAACATGTTATAACATGGCTATGTACTTTCTAATACTTAGTAGATAGTAATGAGTTGTTTTGTTATCTATTTATACTAGTAGTTAATTAAAGTATTTTTGTAGTTTCATGTTGTTTGATTTATGTTGCTTTTTGTTGTTTTTTTATACGTCAATTATCATATTATTTTGCTATAGTTATTATTTAGAATGAATTCTTATGCTTTTACTTCCGTTACTTTTTCTTTTCTGGATTGCTTTGGATTATTTTTCCTTAGAAGCACGGTTCTATTGAAAGCATCCTCTAAACATCTGAGGTAGGTGTAAGATTTGCATACCATCTATCCTCTCCGATCCAAATCCCCCTCGAGTAAGAAACATATACTATACACATATTTTAGGCCAGAAAATTATTATATAAGTTAGATTAGATCAACCTTTGAACTAGACGTAATTTGTAGTATATCGTTTGAGTTGAACGGATTGAGCAAGCTTGAATTGACGTGACATGAACCCTATTAGGCAAAAAGCTCCACAGACCTTCGAATGACACCAACGAATATGTCCGTTTTATATTCTTTATGTGATTTTCTTAATGAAATGATTTACAATCATTCAAATGCCTCCATATTACATGCATACATAAGTATTAGATTAATAGTGTTTTTTTTTTTAAAAAAAAAAGAAAAACTTTATTCAGAAAAGGGCGTATTTGACATAACATGATACAAAGTTGGCAAGAACTTGAAAAGAAGGAATTAAAAGAGATTCTATATTAGAATACATAAAGAGACAATGTGGCGTGGCCTAGTTCTTAGTGCACCCATTGTCACGCCTTAAAAAATCTTGTATCTAAGTCTCTTATGATACTCTAATATTTAGTCTTTCTATTAGTACCTTTTTAGCATCACTTCTATTCATATCTTGGTTACAAGGTCAATGTCGGAGTCAGAAATTTGACGAAGGATGTGCAAAACTAAATATACATTCATAATAGCTATCAATTAATTTTTGTACGCTACATAAATTCCTGTTGAAGAGTGTGCACTGGACCACCCTTTGTCTAAGGTGGCTCCGCTCCGCCCATGTACAAGCTCCATCTTGTAAAGAAGCAGTCTGGTGCACTAAAATTCATCTATGTGCAGGGTCTGGAAAAGGGCCGGCCGATGGAGGCATCTTGTATTAGTGGCGGAGCCACCTTGTTGTTAGGGGGTTCATCCGAATCCTCTTCAATGAAAAATTATGCTATTTATATGTGCTTAAAATTATTTTTTATGTATATATAGTTGATGTTGAACCCCCTTCGGCTAATTCGTGTGCTTACTTTTTTCGATTTTGAACCCTCTTAGTAAAAATTCTGGCTACGCCACTGTCTTGTATTAGATTGAATATGTTTCTTGGTTGGTTTATTAATTATTTATGGTTCATACATTTCTTTGTGACAGACTAAAAAGAAAGTGTGAAAGATGTGAATTGGAAAAAACAATAATTTTTAATCTTTCTATTACCTTTCTACCATATCCCATCTAGTAAAGAAGGCATTCGGTGCACTAAAGTTGTCGCTATGTGTAGAGTCTGGGAAGGGTCAGACGACGGGGGCATCTTGTATTAGATTGAATATGTTTCTTGGTTAGCTTAATGAGTTACGATCATACATTTCTTTGTGACAAACTAAAAAGAAAAGTGTGAAAGATAAACTGAAACAAAGAGAATAATATTTAGTCAATTTCTACCACCAACTTGTTAGCATCCCTATTACATTAACAACAAGAACTAAACAAATTAACAAACTAATTAATTTAACAAAGAAACATTAGAACAAACCCTGATTAGACAAATAATATAACTACATAGTGTTTTTTTTTTGCAAATTTCACCATGAAGGAGAAGTACATGGAGATCCTGATGATGAAAAAGAATTGTTACTATTAATGGAGCCACTTCTTGATGTACCAAGTGATGATCTAACATCTCCAAGTGAAATTGAACATGCCTCTGCTGGAAGTTGCTTCATTGGAGTTAATAATACTGAAGAAGGTGTACTAGAAATCGATGATATTCCGCGATTTTCTTCTTCCTCTGACGAACAACACATTATTTCGAGACAAGAGGGGGATGAATTAGGCGTTTCAAAGGGCGTATCAAGCGCGATTTTATCGCTATCATACATTGGATTTGATATGTAAACAAATTGTTGATTATCCATAGTAGCACTAGCACTAGTACTACTAGTGCTACATTGGACTAATTTAGGGTATGGAATAATATTTGCATGGACTATTTCAAGATCATCATAATTGTAATAATGATGATCTTTAGTGGAAATTGTTGGGAAGAGATAATTTCTTGGTGCATGAAGAACCCCTTTAGCATAAAAGCTACTAAGAGTTGTTGTAATTGGAGCAATTGATTGTTCCTGCTGACGATCTGCTGATGGTAATTCTATCGCGAAATTTGTAGCACATTTTGACCGTTCACTTTGTGGCGATAGTTGTGTGGTGGAGTTTGTTTCGAAATTTACAGGTGTTTTTGACCGTTGAGGACGACGAAGTAAGAAAGAACAAAAGAATTCAACAAGTAGAACTAAGACTAGGCCTAGAATTATTGCAAGGGTTACTACCATTATTAATATTGATGCCATTATTATTTTGGAAGTACTACCTTTCATTTGTGTGTGTGTTCTGTGAGAGATGGAATGTTATAAATATATGGGAGTTTAGAAAAATTGAGATAGTTTTTTGGCGGGAAACTAACATTTTTTATACTCTATTGTAAGTTGGGAAACGAGACAATAAAGTAAGATTTTGTCTCAAATGACCTATAATTAGGGGTGGGCATGGTCTAATATGGTATATAGCAATTGAAATTTTGGTATTCGATTTCTAAAAATACTATACTATTGTTATATTATATTTATTTGATATGGTGCGGTATTTTGATGTTCGATTTCGGTATTTTACGATATAGTGATTGATAATCATAGTTTATTCAATTTTGACAATGTATATTCGTATAATAAAGTATTATTAATTCGACTTTCAAAAGTATGTCTCAATTGTATCATAATTACATGTTACACATGTAAAGTTATTCAAAAAGAAGTACAAACAACTTTATTTGTTAGTCAATTACATAAAAAAAAAAAAAAAGACATTACAATCAAGATAAGTAGCAAAATTCTAATGTCTTAACATGTTTTATACTAATACAAAGATGTATATTTGTTAATATTATATATATATATTTCGGTATGGTATTTGATATTTCAATATGTCCTTTATAAAGACTAAATCTGTATCATATCACTACTAAAAAAATCATAAAAACCGACCATAAAATATAATCGAAAAAAACTGACCACATGTGGTCAGTTTTTTAATTACTTTTTTTAAAAAAAAAATTTGTAAAAAAGCGACCACATGTGGTCACTTTTATATTTTAAAATATCAAAATAATCATTTCAATAATTTTTATGAATTATTATTTCTTTTACAAATAAAAATTAATAAAAAAGAACAAAACCTACCACTTGTGGTCGGTTTTCTTTAAAAAATTATAATTAATTAATTTTATTAAAAAATCAACCACGAGTGGTCGGTTTTTAATTTTTTTAAAAAAATATATATTTTAAAAAAACCGACCATATGTGGTCGGTATTTAACAAAAATAAAGATTTTTTTTTAAAACAACCACTTGTGGTCGGTTTTTAATAAAATTAAAAAAAAAGAAATTAATTTTAAAAAACCGACCATATGTGCTCGATTTTTAAATAAAATAAAAAGAAAAATAATTTTTAAAAATTGACTACTTGTGGTCGGTTTTTAATGAAAAATAAAAAATAATTAATTTTAAAAAATCGAACACAAAAAATTATTAAAAACTGACCACATGTGGTTGGTTTTTCATTAAAATAAAAAAAATATCTTTTAAATTTTGGAATTAAAAAAAGTAAATAATTCTTTTTAAAAAATAATCTAATTATTATTATTAGTAAAAATAATATATTAAATTATATATATAATCTAATATATTTATTTTATTAAAAAATAATCTAATATAGTATATTTTAAAATTATATTGCTTACACATAGTCAATAACCAATATAATAATAATAAAACCCAATAAATCTTATATTTTGTGAAAAAAATTACACTAAAAAATATATCAAATATAATATACAAATTACATTAAACGTAATCTTTATCTTTTACTTATGTTTCAATATATAAAATAAATATTTTCTTTTATATATACATTAAATGACGTTAAACATGCATAATCTTTGTATAATGAATATGTGTATATATATTATACCGTTGAGACAGATAAGTGAAAAATGATGTTTATAGTACGTATTTGAAAGTTGAAAACTGATGTTTATATAGTATGTATTTTAAAGCTGATGTTTATAGTACGTATTTGCAGTCATAATAATATAATATATAACCGATAATTCACCAGAATATAATGAACGTGTTCTATTATAAGGTGATATACTTGTGGATGTGATGTATATAGTACTCATTCAAGAGTTCATATATATAAATATATATATATATATATAGTGATCGATTGATGAACGATATAGTAAAAAACTATTAGAATATATCCAAACATATTGAATACCTTGATTTGAAATGACATAAGTAATACTATATACTGTACGTTGAAGTTATATTAATATAAGTTAATCAAATTAATCGATCACTTATCAGAGTATGTATATGAAATACGCCGCATTATATTATTGGATCATATATTCGTGTATGTATGTGATGTATATAATACGTATTTAGAACTTGATATAGTCGATGGTGTGTATATGCGTGTGTATGTATAAGTATATACATATTATATAGTGAATATATATTAATGATATAAGGTAATCTA
>NC_061119.1:213487557-213521072 GCF_002878395.1 Capsicum annuum
ATGTGGATGATGAGTTGTAGTTTTTAGTCTTTTGTATGTTTTATAGTTAGGATTTGGAACCTCGATAAATTTTGTAAATAATTTAATTTTTAATATTTGTATTCTTATGGTGGTTGATTGATTGTACATTAAATGACTGGTGGGCTGTATTGTAAATAATTTGATTTGATTTTTAGTGTTTGTAAATGATTGGTGGGCGGTATTGTAAATAATTTGATTTTTAATTTTATAAATAATTTAATTTTTAATGTTTGTATTTTAAAATTTTTTAATATTTTTTATACAAAATTATCAGAAAAACTGACCACATGTGGTAGGTTTTTTTGAAAATTTTTACAAAATATCGACCACATGTGGTCAGTTTTTAAAATTATTTTCTGAAAATCGACCATATGTGATCGATTTTTATGGTAATTCTTTTTAAAAACCGACCACATGTGGTCGGTTTGTTATAACTAATTACAAAATAAACTATTAAATACATTATTAAATAAAAAAACCAACCACAAGTGGTTGATTTTTTATAAATTAATTAATTAATTCAAATAAAAAATCGACCACATGTGGTCATTTTTTTTTTAATTAATAAATTAATTTTAATAAAACCGACCATTTGTGGTTGGTTTATTTTGAATTTTTAAAATTTTAAACTCATTTTTTTCTATTTTAATAAAATAATAATGTATTTTAAAAATATATATATTTTTTTAAAATCGACCACTTGTGGTCGGTTCTTAAAAAGCTACCACTACTTTACCGATCACGTACTTTGATCGGTTTTGTGGTCGGAATTTGAGCAAAATCGACCACTTGTGGTCGCAGTATCAAAAATTTTGATTTAGTATGGTAACTTGGTATATACCGTACCATATCCATCCCTACTTATAATTCAATCTTTTGAAATATCTAGAGATTTAGCTAGCGTTTGACCATAGATATTGGTCAAAGTTTGAAAATTTATCTGTAAATTTCGTTTGGCCATAGATTTTGGATAAAATTTTTAAAAATTTGACGTGGTTTTATGATATATAGAGTCGTTTGAAATAAGATAACTATATGTATAACAACGTATATTTCGATAGTTTCAAGCTTAATTACTAAAATCTCAATTTTGGGTATATTGGATGTATCGAGGGCTAATTATGTATCTTGACAAACTCAAAATTGAAACAAAAATATCGGGAGTTAACTATGTACCTTCACAAAGGAAAAAAATGTATTTTTATTAGATGTATTATGTATCTCGACAATCTAAAAAAAAAAGTATCGGGAGCTAAATGTATTTTTCTTAAATGTATTGGGAGTTAATTATGTATCTCGATAAGTCTAAAATTAATAATTTTAATAATTATGTAAAATATTAAAATAAATTATAATTAAACTTCAAATTACCAAAATTTATGTTGCTTGTCGATTTTAACTTTATGGACTAAGTTTACCACCCTGAACATCCATAATAATTGTGGACATCAAGTGTAGGCCTTTTAACTTATGGCCCACAATATAAAAAGACAGTACGTATAGATATGCAAAACTCTTTTATTTACAGTTTTATTATCCTAACATTATTTTGTTTTATCCTAGTCTTTAATTAAAAATAAATAAAAAATTAACGAAATGATGAACAAACGACGAAGCTAAAAGGATTTAATAAGGTTCTCGTATAATCATTCAAGTTATAGTTATTATCTCAGAATGTTAAAACTATACTATGTAAATGGTTCACATTTTGTATTGTATGTGTATATACTACTCAATTCACATGAAGAAGAACCTAAAAATAATGATAAAATTATTTTCATATGATTTATAAATTATGAATTTGAGTTGTGAAAACATTGCGAATACAAAATTTAATACGGAGTTTAAATGGATGTAAATCTAAACCAAGCTATAAATTTGTTACTTGTTAAAACATCTAATTACAAATTAAAATTCATTTCCTTATAGAGAAATTCATATGACTTTCTCATTTTAATTCTTCTATTTGATTAAAACCACACAAGACTCAACTATCCAAGAAAAAGTTATAGTATACTTTATCCGGGCTTATTCAGCCCCTCCTCTCTCCGTTGGGGTGAAGGTACCTTTCGTTATATGAGTTTGACAGAATTCAATAATTTACTCGATTTTAGGTCATAATCTATTGGATTTGAAATCGAGAGGGTGTCATGTGGAAGCTATTAGTCGCAAACTATCATAGTGATAATTCAGACGACAAAGAAAAACATACGAAAAAACATATTATTGATGTAATTTGGTCAAGTGACCTACATATTGAAAACTAATATAAAAAAAATTAAAAACTATTGGGAGAAAATCTCTCCCTAAACGAGACTTTTTAAACGACTACATTGTGGATGCTATTGTGTTATTGTATGAGAAGAGAGGTCTTCTATTTATAGATGTCCCAAACCTTTCCTCCAAGAAAGAGGTTTGCCAAATATGAAAAAAATTTATATTTTCCTTTCAGGAAAAGTAAAAGTATTTATGGTTACTTTTCTTTTCCTTACAAGAAAAAGTAAAACTTAAATTTAGTAAAAAAATCGAGGCAAAAATCCTAACATAATCGACGAACGTCCTTCCTTCTTGACCAGAATTTTTGAGTTTGAGCTACTCGACTTTAGGTCGACAAAGGTCCTCCCTCTTAACCAAAAGTCTCGAGTTCGAGCTACTCAATTTTAGGTCATAATCGACAAACGTCCACCCTCCAAAAGTCTCAAGTTCAAGCTATTCGATTTTAAGTCCTACTCGACAAACGTCCTCCTTCTTAACTGGAAGTCTCGAGTTCAAGCTACTCGATTTTAGGTCATAATCGACAAACGTCCTCCCTCCTTAATCAAAAATCTCAAGTTTGAGCTATTCGATTTTAGGTCATAATCGATAAACGTCCTTCCTCCTTAACCAGAAGTCTCGAGTTCGAGCTATTCGATTTTAGGCTATAATCAGCAAACGTTCTCCCTTCTTAACCAGAAGTCCCGAATTTGAACACGGGGTACGGAGTTGCCTTTGATAGAAAACACTTGACCTCCATAATGGGAACCTTCAGCACAAATTTGAATTAATCGAACTCTAATGTAGTTATCTAACACTAGATAGAGAAATAAAAAAAGAATTACTCTTATTCAGAAAAAGCTAATTGACGCTCCTTCAACCAAAAAATGTTCTCATTTTGTAATGTATATATATTCTACTCTCTTCATCTAAAAGGGAGTCTGGAAACAACGGTAAAATTATCTTTGTGATTTATAAGTTACAGATTCGAATCATGAAAATAATTATTAATATTTATATTAGAATAAGTTGTCTACTCACACTCCTTAAGGTGCACTCTTACCCAAATCTACGTGAAACTGAAATTTATTTAAGAATATATATATAAGTAAATTTATGTGAATATAAATCGAAAACAAGCTATAGATTTGTTGTTTGGAAAAAATATTCTTTTCTAAATTAAACCTTATCTCCCAATAGAGTAACTTGTATGACTTTCTCTTTTTAATTATTCTATTGTGATTGTGGCCACAACACTGAACTTTCAGCCCCCTGCCGACTTAGGGCAAAAGTATTTATCACGATACGAGTTCGATAGAATTCAATAATTTTGTTTCGAATTTTGAATTTATCAATTCAAAAAAGCAGACGCAATCTTGTGCATAATACAACTCGTGTTCGTGTAGGGCTCGAGAAGAATTGCACCTCAAAGGGTGTGATTTAGACGGTTGACCTTAATGCAGGTATTAATAACGACTGTTTTCATAGTTCGAAATTCTGACCTATAAATTACACAAAGAAAATTTGTCGTTGGTCCAAAGTTCCTCGATATCAAGATCATATATCCACAAAAGGACAGTTTGATGCACTAAAGCTCCCGCTATGTTCAGGGGATCAGAGGAGTCAGCCTTTGGCTAGGGGGTTCGGATGAACCCCTTCGACGGAAAAATATACTCATATTTATACATGATTAAAATTATTATTTATGTATCGGTAATAGGTGTTGAACCCCTTCGGCTAATTTTTTCTTCAAATATTGAACCCCCTTAGTTGAAATTTTAGCTCCACCTCTGTCTATGTGCAGGGTCCTAAGAAAGGCCGGATCATGAAAGTCTATTATATACAATCTTACTTTATAGTTTTATCGGAGACTGTTCTCACGACTTAAACCCGTGAACTCGATGTCAAGATGGTATACATGTGGCTAGCTATTTTTCAAAGTACTGTTGCAACTATTGGCGTGGCAATTGGCATGCTAATATGTGGACAACAACTGTTGTATGAACAGAATCATATGGAGCAAATTATGGCAATACACTTGGTGAGAAGCAATAGCAAATTATTAATACTATAACAGGAAATTTGATGAGTGACTCATATATATAGACTTGACATACAAAATTGGCAATGAAAAATTGTGATTAATGGACAACTTGACCAATATTTTCTCAACATTTAGCGAGTAAGAGATTTGACATATCATGAGGAGTTTCAAGTTTTTATGGAGTTGTTTTATTTGATTGATACGTATATGTTATTTTTCCAAATTCGGTGTCTGATATCTGCGTTAAAGTTTGATTAAATTTGAATTCGCATAAAAAAGTTTCATATTGAAGAGTAAAACGCTCCTTAACAAAAGTAACTTTGTATGCGAGAAACTCAAATCCAAAACATGAAGAAATAATTATCACTTCACGATAATCGTTGGTGGTTGATTAACATGTGTCATTCTCCTTCGTGAGTACTTGTTTTGTTAAAATTTACTATTCTCACTTACTAATTTATGCGTCTTATTTTTTTTTTTATAATTATTTAAAAAAAAAAAACATTTGCTATATTTTTTGTAAGTTTTCAATCTCAGTATCGTACATGTCATTTTTAAAATTGTAAGATGTAAAAATTATTTTTATACATTATATATCTTTTGGTTATTAAGAATACTTAATTCAAATATTTTTCATCATTTCTTAAAATTAGAATAATATATAATTTTACCTTTACATTTTTGTAAAGGTAATTTGTAACTCATGACTCCCTAGTTTGTCATACAAAGGCAATTTTAACCGTACATTGGGCTCAAGCTCCTTTTTACAAGTTTTTATGCATCATAATTATTATAAACTAGCCGGCTTACGCCGTGCTAAATGTTAATCCTTAAAAATTATTTGTTTGGTTGATAAATTTCAAGTTAGACATATAATATTATATTTAGATTGATGAAATTTGCATAATGATATTTTAAGTTGTTCAAACTTTTGTGACATTGATAGTCAATTATAGTTTTTAAATAATTTAAGTTCTTAATTATTGAGATTTATAATTTTTTTTCTATTCTACTAATTAGAAGTGACATAGTAAAATTATTATAAAAAATACTTGTGAAATTTTTTTTAAGTGGCTCCATATAAGACGTCATGTTAATTTAAAACATCAAAAATTAATTTATCATTTTACATCTATTTTATCTTTTTTTTTTATTAAATATTATTAATATTCTAATACTTAAATGACTTATAATAATTAAATATGGGTAATTTAGTAAATTAAGATTGAAGTAGTTGAAACAATCATGTGATAAATGTCTATTTTAGTTTTTTTTATTAAATATTATTAATTTTTTAATACGTAAATGACTTATAATAATTACTTAGGGTAATATAGTAAAATCACGATTGAAACAACTGGGGTAGGCATGTCGAACATGAGCAGCCTGCTTCAGTTGCTTATTATGACTTCAGCCTGCTTCTCTCTTATTGGCAACACCACAACAAATTCATCACTTTCTTATCCCCTCAATCGATTTTCCTCGTCGGCGCTCCAACTTTAGCAAACTCTGTCGGAATCTCAAGTGCCTTGAAAATAGTTTACAATTTGTTGAAACCATTCGATTACTGTAAAAGAGAACGCTCACCTTCTCTCTCCAACGGTCATCTTTAACATTTAACGCTCACCTTCACGCTCCACCCCGACTGACCGACAGCTTCTGACGCTGGAGACGGCGTCGATTGAGCCAGAAAAGGTAAGGTTGAACCTCTCTCCCATCCCAGATCTCCCTCACCCCCAGTTCCTCTTTGTACTCGCCCTCCACCCCTTCCCCCCCTAAATTCCTTTCTGGTTCTGTCGCCCCAGTCGTCGGTGGAACTACGATTCACACCGACTCGACGTCGATAACAGTGAGGGGTTTTACCTGCGGCAAAATAGGTAGGTTAAACAGTTGGTTCGAGTCAGAAGACGTCCATATCCCGGCAAGGTTGCAGAAGGCTCTCCGGCGTTACTCCGGCGACTCTCTAGCGACACTCCGGAAACGTACCAGAAGTTCTTTTACCAGCGACCTTACTCCAGCAATGATTTTTAACATCAAATTGACGGAACCAGCAGCTAGCAGGCGTACCGGTGACATCTACACTTTTAGGCATTTAGCCACTTCAGTCAGTTTTTGATTTCCTATATATTATTTTGCTGTCGTGTCCCTGTCTCTTGTTACGGCTTCTGTTTCTCTTTTTTTGCGTCCGTCCTGCTGCTTGTGTGGGTAGTAGTGTCTGGCTGCTTTGTTTGGAGATTGTTGTTGAGTTGTGTTCCGGATTAGTACATTACTTGACTTAGTATTAATTGGGGGGTAGACTTTTTCCGCAATTATTCCATCTACTTTACTTGCACCTTCCTTTTCCTGTTGTTTCTTTATTACTGTCACCTCTTATGTTGCTTCATATTATTTATCGTACTATCTCCTGTATCTTGACTTGCGTGTCTACTGTAGTATATTCGTGACTTGCACCGCCCCTTATTATTTGTTTGGCTGTCCTTGGTGCCAGGCCATTAGTGTGCTCTATTTTTCTTACTGTTAGTTTTATCCTTACCTTGGTTTTGTTTTTTCTCCCTATTTGAGTTTAGTTTTGTTTCTTGATTATTTCTTCTGATTTATGTGAGCCTTGTATTTCCTGCTGCTGCTTTGCTACTACCATTGTTTATATTTTTTTGTAGTAGTGGCGGTGGGCGTTGATGGTTGGATAGGGTCATGTTTGAGGAGGTTGGGGCGGGGGGCTGTTGTGGGGGCGGGGGAAGAGAAAAGGGTGGGGGTAGGAGGGAGGCCAGGGTTTGGCCTCAGGGGCGGTAGAGAAAGACATGTGGATAGAGATGGTAGGCTGAGGGTTGGGTCTTGGAATATAGGGACTCTTTAGGGTAAGTCCATAGAGCTTGTGAAGATTCTTAGAAAGAGGAGGATTAATATTGGGTGTATTCAAGAGACCAAGTGGGTAGGGTCTAAGGCTATGGATGTAGATAGTTATAAGATTTGGCATTCTGGGAGCGAGAGACGTAGGAATGGAGTTGGCATCTTAGTATATAAAGAACTTAGAGGTCAGGTAGTAGAGGTAAAGAGGATCAGCGATAGGTTGATGACTATTAAATTTGGTCATTGGGGGGTTTACCCTGAACGTGTGTAGTGCTTATGCGTTGCAAGTGGGATTGGATGGGGAGGAGAAGATGCGGTTTTGGGAGGCTTTGGATGAGGTGGTGAGAGGCGTGCCTAGCTCGGAGAAGATTGTTGTAGCAGGAGATTTCAATGGGTACATCGGGGCGTTACCGGGAGGCTTTAGTGATGTGCATGGTGGTTTTGGTTTTGGGGGAAGAAATGAAGAAGGGGCTACTCTATTGGATTTTGCGAGGTCTTTGGGCTAGTGATGGTGAACTCAGGCTTTCCGAAGAAGGACGATCACCTTCCGAAGCGCGATAGCCAAGACCCAGATTGACTTTTGGTTGCTTAAGAAAGGGGATAGGGCGTTGTGTAAGGACTATAAGGTCATCCCGAGTGAGAATCTTTCAACCCAGCATAGGCTCTTGGTTATGGATTTGGGTATAAAGAAGGATAGGAAGAGAAGGGGTGAGGAGTGTAGACCTAGAATTAAGTGGGGAGGCTTGACGCCAGTGAATGCGTGGGAGATAGGGGAGAAGTTGGCAGGAATGAGGGTGAGGGAGTGTAGGGGGAAGTGGATAGTATGTGGGATAGGGTGGCTAGGTGCATCAGGGAGAATGCTAGTGAGGTGTTGGGTGTTTCTAGGGGACAAACCGGGCATCATCGGGGGGATTAGTGGTGGAATGAAGAGGTTAAAAAGAAAGTGGAGACCAAAAAAAGAGCGTATGCTAAGTTGGTTGAGAGTAAGGACGAAGAAGAGAAGCGGGTAAATAGGAAATAGTACAAGTTAGCTAGGAAGGAGGCTAAGTTAACAGTTACGGCGGCTAAAACGACAGCTTTTGAGAGCTTATATGCGGGGTTACATGAGAAAGGAGGGGAAAAAAGTTGTTTAGACTCACTAAGGCTAGGGAGAGAAAGGATTGTGACCTCGACCAGGTGAAGTGCATTAAGGGGGAGCAAGGTACAGTGTTGGTGGAGGACGGCCTCATTAAGAATAGATGGCAGTCGTATTTTCATAGGCTCTTGAATGACAAAGGGGATAGAGCTATTGTGTTAGGGCAGCTGGAGCACTCACAGGAGTGTCGGGATTTTAGTTATTGTAGACGTTTTAAGGTAGAGGAGGTTAGAGAGGCTGTTCACAGGATGCAAAGCGGTAGGACGACGGGGCCTGATGAGATACCGATATATTTTTGGAAGTTTTCTGGCGAGGCTGGTTTAAGGTGGTTGACTGGATTGTTTAACGAAATTTTTAAGACAGCGAAAATGCCCGAGGCTTGGAGGTGGAGTACTATGATCCCTCTTTATAAGAACAAGGGTGACATTCAGAGTTGCAATAACTATAGGGGTATTAAGTTATTGAGTCACTCTATGAAGATTTTGGAGAGAGTAGTCGAGGTGAGGCTGAGACGGATAGTGTCTATTTCGAAGAACCAGTTTGGATTTATGCCTGGCCGCTCGACGATGGAGGCAATTCACCTGGTACAGAGGCTGGTGGAACATTATAGGGAAAGGAAGAAGGACCTGCACATGCTGTTTATCGACTTGGAGAAGGCATACGACAAAGTCCCCAGGGAGGTGCTTTGGAGATGCTTGGAGGTGAGTGGAGTCTCGGTGGTATATATCAGAGCAATTAAGGACATGTATGATGGAGATAAATCTCAGGTGAGGACGGCGGGAGGAGACTCAGAGCATTTCACTTTCTTGACAGGATTGCATCAGGGATCTACTCTTAGTCCCTTTTTGTTTCCTTTGGTGATGGATGTGTTGATGCGGCGTAATCAAGGAGAGGTGCCTTAGTGTATGCTTTTTGCAGATGATGTAGTTTTGATTGATGAGACGCGAGGGGTGTGAATGATAAATTAGAGGTGTGGAGACAAACTCTTGAGTCTAAAGGGTTCAGGTTGAGTAGGAGCAAGACAGAGTATTTGAAATGTAAGTTTAATAACGTGAGGCTGGAGAATGAGGTGGTAGTGAAGTTAGAATCACAGGTGGTATGTAAGAGGGATAGTTTAAAGTATCTCGGGTCCGTGATTTAGGGTAACGGTGAGATTGACGAGGATGTCTCGCACCGTATTGGGTGGGATGGATGAAGTAGAAGCTCGCTTCGGGGGTGTTGTATGATAAGAAGGTGCCGCTCAAGCTTAAAGGTAAATTCTACAGGGTGGCAGTCCGTCCGGCCATGTTGTATGGAGTGGAGTGTTGGCCAGTGAAGAACTCCCACATTCAAAAAATGAAGGTGGCGAAAATGCGAATGTTGCGTTGGATGTGTGGGCTGACTAGGGGTGATAGAGTTCGGAATGAGACTATCAGAGAGAAGGTTGGTGTGACTCCAGTGGAGAATAAGATACGAAAAGTTCGATTGAGATGGTTCGGACACGTGATGAGGAGGGGCATGGATGCCCCGGTTCATAGGTGTGAGAGGTTAGCTTTAGATAGTTTTAGGCGGGATAGAGGTAGGCCGAAGAAGTACTGGGGAGAGGTGATTAGGCGGGACATGGAGCAGTTACAGCTCACTGAGGACATGACCCGAGATAGGAAGATATGGAGGACGCGAATTAGGGCAGAAGGCTAGTGTCAGTTTGGGTCTCTAGTGTAGGGAATTACTTGGTGGGGGTATTATTCTTGTTATGATACCTTGTTTCATGCTTTATTGCGAATCTGTTTACTTTTCTCTGTTTTCTATTACTTGTGGGCGTCGTATTTATGTTATGCCATCTTGTTCCATGCTTTACTATGAATTTGTTTAGTATTCCGTGTCTCGAGCCGGGGGTCTATCAGAAACAACCTTTCTACTTCTTTAGAGGTAGAGGTATGGACTGCGTACATCTTACCCTCTCCATACCTCATGGACTGCGTACATCTTACACTCTCCATACCTCACTATGTGGGAATACACTGGGTTTGTTGTTGTTATTGTAAGTAATTAGGGATGATATAGTAAAATCACGATTGAAACAGCGAAGCTGACATGTAATAAAAGTGATATAGCATAATAACTATAAAAAATTACTTGTGAAGATAACCTAAGTGAGCCTTATATAAGACGTCAAACTAAATTAAAACGTCAAGAGTTAATTTATTATTTTATGTCTATTTCATTTTTTTTATTAAATATTATTAATTTTTTAATACTTAGATGACTTATACTATCAATTAGGGGTGATATAGTAAAATTACGATTGAAGCAGCTGAAATAAACATGCCAGAAATATTTATTTTACTTATTTCTATTAAATATTATTAATTTTATAATACGTAAATAACTTATAATAATTAATTAAGGGTAATACATTAAAAATACGGTTATAGCAGCAGACGCAGGTATGTCGACCTGCTGCTTGCTTCAGCATGAAACTCCCTCTTATATATAACTAATACTAGATACTGAGGGCCCGTGCTAAATTATTTTTTTCTTTAATTTATGTGACACAAATAAAATTTAGATAATTAATCATATTTTAAATATTTTTTTAGATATTTTAAGTTTTTTAACCATTATAATTTTTAGTATATTAGTATGTAATTTTCAAATAATATATGTTGTTCTCCTTGTTCAATCTTTTGTGACATTGATAGTCAATTATATTTTAAAAATAATTTAAGTTTTAAATTATTGTGATTTATAATAATTTCTCGTCCATTCTACTAATTAGAAGTGACATAGTAAAATTATCATTTTATATCTATTTTTTTATTAATTTTTTTATTTAAATACTTAGATTACTTATAATAATTAATTATGGGTGATATAATAAAATCACGATTGAAGCAATTAAAGCAAACATGCCAAAAATATTTATTTTACTTGTTTGTATGAAATATTATTAATTTTCTAATATGTAGATGACTTATATATAATAATTAATTAGCTGCAATACAGTAAAATTACGATTGAAGCAGCTGAAACATGCATGTTGATCTGCTGCCGGCTTTAGCTGATGAACTCCCTTTATCAAAATTACTTTAAAAAAATATATGTGAAAAAAATTTAAGAAGGTCTCATATAAGTCGTCAAGTTAATTTTAAACATTAAGTGTTAATTTTCAGTTTATGTCTATTTTACCTTTTTATTAAATACTATTAATTTTTTAATGCTTAGATGAATTATACTAATTAATTAAGGGTGATACAGTAAAATTATGATTGAAGCAGCTGAAACAGACATGTCATAAATAACTATTTTATTTTTTCTAATCAAATACTATTAATTTGTTATCATGTTAATGTCTTATAATAATTAATTAGGGATATGATAATTAATTAGGGGCGCTATAATAAAATTACGATTGAAGCAGCTAAAGCAAACATGTCATAAATATCTATTTTATTTTATATTAAATATTATTAATTTTCTAATACATAAATGATTTTTAATAATTAATTAGGGGTGATATCATAAAATCACAATTGAAGCAGCTGAAGCAGGCATGTCGACCTCCTACCTACTTCAGCTGCTACACTGCCTCTTATTTATAAGAGAATATATTTTTAATACTTTTGAATAAGTTTAGTGCAATTTTTTTAGGCTAATTAATTAAAATTAAAGTATAGAAGTTAAACTCATCACTGAAGTTACTATATTAATCCTAATTGTCACGTCATTGTAGAGCCGAAACAAAAATTTAAAGTTTATGAATTTAATATATTAGCTATTTTTTTGAAATTATTGGATTCTAAATTAATGATAATTTATATATATTTAGTAAGTTATAAGATATAAATTCCGATAGTTTGAAGTTTAATTACAGAAAACCTCGATATTTTGCATAATTACTGAAAATCTCAATTTTGGATCTGATCGAGATACATAGTTAGCTCTCAATACATCCAATGAAGATACAATTTTTTCCTTTATAAAGAAACATAATTGGTTTTCGATATATTTTTTCAATTTTGGTCTGTTGAGATACATAATACATCCGACGAAGATATATTTTTTTTGTTGTAAAAATTCATAATTAAATTTCAGTATATTTTTTTAGATTTTGAATCTATCAAGATACATAACTGGCTTCTGATACATAACTTACTTTATAAGGATAAAGATTTATGTAAATTTAATAAATTAAACTGTATATTTATATTATTTTTTCATATAAAACTTGAATTAAAAGCCACTAAATTTGATGAAACTTTATAATTGAAGTTCTAACTATGCCCCAATGTCAACATCATTACATTTATAACTTGATTTTGATAATTCCAATAACCTAAGGGGCACATGTTTAATTAGGACTATTTATTTATTGGTAACAATCAATCTTCATGTCCATATCATTGCTTTTTGCTCCCCATATTTCCCACATATATTTATTCATATGATAAAGTTATCAAAAAATGTGGGAGATATATGATTGATTAAAATCAATTGAGTTATGACTCGTTACTTGACTCGTCTTGATCCAATCTATTTTAAATTTTGAACATGTCGATTCGTGATCGATTTATATATAAACTTGATTCATTTTTATCAGTTTAAGTTTTACCCGATCTGATCATATCTTATGTACAGAAGTTATTAGTCAGTGAAGCGATACACAAATTTAGAAATGAATTGGATAAAGGAAAAAAGTTTTAATTTTTTTTTTGTTTGTTAAGTGGGGTCAATTATATCTATATTATAACATGATTGGATCAAATATGTTTTTATTCACTAAGATAGAAACTTTTCAATACATTAAACATTTTTATGAGAAAAAGGGTAAAGTTTGCCCTTGAACATTGATGCAGATTATTTAGAAACTAAATAATGTGCACCTATAGATTTGGTTTAGCATTAACACTATACCAAAAAAGATATATAGCATTAATTAGTTAATGATAGTAACTTAATTATCGCTAAATTAATTTTGGCATTTTTTTTATAAATATCTTTAAAGTCTATAATATTATTAGATTAAATGATAATTAATTAATATCGATAAATGCTTTAACACTCTTTGTTAAAAAATTTATATTATTTACGAAGTCTGAAAGCAAATTTAGACTTTTCTTCTTAGTATTAACATAGCGCCATCTTACTTTCCTTTAATGATTTATAATAATTGAACTAATAAAACAAAATAGGAAAGGGGATATTGCAAAAAATAGCCAAAATTACGGCATGTGGCTACCAATCTACCAATCTATATATACAGTACACTTTAACTAATCAAGCAGTCTAAATAAGTGACACGTGGTGATTGGAAGTTGTACATTGTGCTTATAGATGTGGACATTTGCAAAAATGGTATGTGGATGAACAATTTCCACCAAGTGAATTAAGACATATGCCTTTTTCTCCATTCAGTGTCTAATAATTACATTATAATCTGACTTATCTGAATTCGCGTCGAAAAATTTTACTACGAGGAGGGTGAGGGGGTAAGTGCTCCCTACAATAAAGATCTGTCGATTGAGTATCCGTGATTTTGGTACTCATACTACACTTCTGTACTCTTTTGGTGCAGATCAGAGTATACTAGTTGTTGTCGCTGATTCGATGATCGCGTTGTATTGGATTTCGAAGATAAGGTGAGCTCTTGACGTAGGAATTGTCCTTTTTTTCCTTCTGTTTATCTATGTCTAGTTTTTTATTTCGAGACAGATTATATCGATTATTCTAGAACTTGTGGTGTGTTGTAGTAGCTCCTGTACTGACTCTACCAGGTCATGGAATGATTTTTTTTATGTCATGACTACCTTTCAGACTATTTCTAGTGTCTTGCTTATTTATGAGTTGCATTATCTATTTCGTCTTTTTGGGAGTATTTTCAACCAAGTTAATCCATTACAAATAGCTTTGGGCTAAGATTCGATTTACCTACTAACAAAATAGAATAGGTATCATCATGACTCGTAAAAATCTAATCATAACACGTTTTATATTCAAAAACTCGAATTTAAAACCTCAAATTGAAAATAAAGAAGCACTTTCCACTGTCATACACCAACATATAACTTTTATTAAAGGAAAAAAAGCAATTGAAGGGGCATTTGACCATTGATTAGTACAATGAGTTAAGTGACAAAATAGTACTATTGGTTATTCCTACTTTGTGTTTTGTATAAACCCTATTCTCCCCTTCAAAGATTCCATTTCCACTATCATATGATAAAAATTTTATTCCCATCAAAAGTTTATATGAAATTAATAAATACAAAAGATATGCTTTTCATTTGCATGTTTATTACATTTAATCATGATTAAATTAGTTTTTTAATTACTAACTATTGAGGTTACTATAGTTAATTATTTTGATTTAGACATAGGATATGAGCCAAGATGAGGAATAGGTTTATATTTCATTTTACATTTTTTAAATTAAAAGACAGTAATTAAATAAATCATAAGAAAATAATAAAATTAGGCACGTTGGATTATGACTCATTATTTAGACCTAAGTAATCAACGAAAAATTGAGAACCCCTTCATTTATCAACTTATGCTATTTTAAGCTGTAAAAATTCAATTCAATCCAATCATTTAACACCACTATCTGAAATGAAAAAAAAATTAAAATCATTGATGGAAAACTCAACTTTTTAGGAAAATGTTGTTAATGAGTTGTTTATCAAATTTGGACCTTTTGTAGAAACTCCAAAATTAACAAGGTGAATAGAAAGAAAATTAATAATAAATGAATTCCACAAATATTATTTCTTGATTAGGATTTTATTTTGGAGTTATTTATTGATTAGGATTTTATTTTGGAGTTATTTAAGATGTGATTAGTAATTAATAGATTCATATATTGTTTGACATTTCATACATTGAACCAAATCTCTATTGGATATAAAGTTTGACAATACTCATATTTGTTCACACTTAAATTAGTTGGGAAATAAATACAGATTGATAAATTACCTTGTTCAAAGGTAACTTTAATATTAAATATTTTCAGGTGCAACCAACAGAAAAGACATGAGAAAGAGTACAATATGTAGAACAATTGACATTAAATGATTATTATTGCCAAAATAGTACTAATGTCTAGTGGTCAGTAAAATTAATTAAAAATTGTGAGGTCTCGTATTTAAATTTTAATCGAAATAAAATATTAAGTGATCATTTTTTTTATCGTTCAAGTTTTGATAAAATAAATTACTTGATATTTGTTTTGATGTAAGGCAACATGTTTGAGCGAGCTAATGTCGTTAGATGGGAATTCAAAATGATGGCACAAAACCGTAAACTACTTTTATATCTTAGAACAATTCCGCTCTCTGATCAATGTTTTAGAGTCTTCACATCTATGAAAAGAAAGCTAGAAGAGGATTGTAAACAATTCATTAGCTAATTAGCTGTCATACCTTTGTATGCTTTGCTATGACACAAATTCTCTTTGATTCAACGACGAACAATTTCAAAGGTCTATGAGTGAAACTTCAAAACAAAACAAAAAAAAGAAAATCCACAAGTAATTATTTTTCAATTTTTGTGATTGAAAAATAGCTATCGATTTGGAGTTTTAAATTTCACGAGTGAAATTTCAGAATATTTTTTGATTTTTTACTTGTAAAATTTAAAATTCTAAATTAATAATGACAATTTTTTAAAGACACGATAAAAAAATCAATAAATTTTATTTCTACTAAAATATTTGCAATATGAGCCAAATTATATGCAACATACGGTAGGTAAGGGTGCTTTGATTGGCCAAATTTCTTTTTTTCTTTTATTTTTTAATTTGAATTTTTTAGTATTTCCTAATTATAAAAGTCACCTTTCTTACTTCATTTGGTTGAGTGGGTCATGAATAAACATTTTAAAAATTGGATAATAGTTTTTTCACTTTCTCATTTGGGAAACTAATGACCACTCTTTTACTTAAAGATGCTAAAACACAAAAAAGGTGGGATGTGTCCTATTATAAACGCTTCATTAAACATTTAAAAATCAAAGTAAGAATTAATTATAATTTTTGAAAAAGGGACAACAACAAGTGCTAGATGATCAAATCAATTTAGGGATTGGACTAGATTTTATCTTTTGGTTTTTTCTTATACATAGAATTTTGATTTACTTAATTACGAAATTTGGGGGAGAAAAAGGAATAAAAGAAAAGGCGATAATCGCACAAAAATTTCCGACTAAGGTCTCACAAATGCATACTTCTGAATCAAAGGATATGAAATGGATCGGATCAATTGTAAGGATAAAATCGTCATTATTATCTAAATTCAGAAAGAATCAGAGAAGAAGAATTTTTCTAATAGAAAAAAAGTAAGAATTAATTTTATTTTTTGGAAAAGGGACAACAACTTATGCTAGGTGATCAAATCAATTTAGGGATTGGACTAAATTTGATCTTTTATTTTTTTTTCTTAAATATAGAATTTTGATTTACTTAATTACAAAATTTTGGGGAGAAAAAGGAATTAACAAAAAGGCGATAATCATCCAAAAAATTTCCGATTAAGGTCTCACAAACGCACACTTCTGAATCAGAGGATATGAAATGGATCGGATCAATTGCAAGGATAAAATCGTCATTATAATCGAAATCCAGCTAGAAGGATTAGACATAAATCGAGAAGAATAACTTTTTTTATATGAAAAAAAGTACGACCTATATATTGAATAAAATAATAGAAGCTAACAACCTCTCATGACCCTTAGAGGAAACTCAAGTTGCAAGAAAGCCATCATCTAACAATATGAACCAAACTTAAATTCAAGCAATTATGCATTTATTTCTATGTCATTCTTATCAACCCTCGTATAATAAAGTTATATATTTGCTATCAAGTAGCATTTCCCAACTAAAACAAAAATCATTTCATCAACTCAATGAAAGGACAAACTTTTAAATAATTTATTTCTATGAACTTAACAATTCCATGAATACATAACCAAATGAGTCATTAATCACCCAATAACTTTAAGGGGAGGTGGATTTAGGATTTGAAAGTGCACATACAGACACCTCATCAATTTCGTCTCAATTGACAATAAACACTTCAACTCGCCCTCACTATATCTTGTGGATATCGATACTGACGTAATACATAAATTTTGAAGGTATCTAGATGATCATTTTGTAAATTGAAGTGTTTAACGAATAAGGTAAAGATAAGTTAAAGTTTCTTGACGTGACACTCAAAAGTAAGTCTGAATGTATGTTTTGTATTAAGCCATCATATATATAAACTCATCTCATGTGTAACAAGGATTGTGGTGGAATGAATTTCTTTTCACCTTTAATCAGAGATAACAGTGTCACGCTTGAAGTATGGAAAAATTTTGAGTCGGGAAGCTTCCCCTTTCATATTTTCCTTCACTGTCGTCTCTTTTTCGATTACTATTTTGAGCTGCTTCACTTGAGTCGAGAGTCTTCCGGAAAGAACCTCTCTAGCTTCAAAAGGTAGTGGCCAGTGACGAACTCAGGATTTAGAGATCGTGAGTGCTCAGGAGGTTCAAACACGCATATTAACATCCAAAGTTTTAAAGTTTCACCTGAAAATCAAAGCACTCTGCTATCTTCAAGGTTTCATGGGTGTTTTTTTCCATCGTATACCAATTTTTATACATTTTTTATATAATTATACTTTTTCTATGTCGAGTTTAATGGGTGCCGGAGCGCCACATTCTTGAACCTAGGTCCGCCCCTAATAGCTAGTGGTACGATTCCGTACACTTTATACTTTCTAAAATCCACTAAATATTATGTTGTTGTTGTAAGCTTTCCCTCTAAATAAATCCTAATCGAATTTGAATTAATCAAAACTCCAATACACAGTATCGAAAAAAACCCTAACTCATGTATGTGTGTGTGTTTAATTAAAGCTCATTGAGAAAAATAAGTAGCACAAATTTGGAAGTGTGTAAATATGTTTCCCACGTACCAAGCAAAACAATAAACTACAAAAAGAAATAAATTGAGTGAAAAATTGACAAGTGTACCAATAAGAAGAAGCAACGTATTAAAATAAGTTACATATGACGTGTCACTTTATAATGCATTGCACGAGATGTGAAAAAAATAAAAAAATAATTAAATATTTAGTAGTACTAATATTTGGTCCAAATCTTGTGAAAAAGAGAAAAACGAATCAGTATTTCCAGCTACCGAATCTAAGGCACTGTTTAGATTTTGGACACTTTCCAATTTGTTTTGTTCATCCACCCCTCTACTTTCTATTTTGCCTTTTCTCTCATATTATTTTTATCTGGTGTTAGATATTTATATTGTGATTTAATTAAATTTAAATTTATCTGTTGTAAAGCTTATATTTTCTAAAGTGACGTTTCTAATAATTTCTTTTCATTTCCAGAGTACAACCATCTCACCAGTATATCCTTGCTACTTCTCTCATTCCTGTTCCACATCACTCCGATGTGTGATTGATCTAAGTTGTAACGTGTGTCGCTATGTTAAAGCTAGTCAATCCTTCTCTTCAGTTTGTCTTCATCGATTTGCTCTCCATTACGGACGTCACATAACCCTCACATTAGGGTTTCAGTGTCCTAGTTGATGTTTGCTTTAATTTGCTCCACCTTTGTATGATACAGAATCTCGACGTTGAAGCTTGTTAGTCCTACTCTTCTGTATATCTTCATCAATCCGTTCTCTGTTACAGACAACACATAATCCTTACATTAGGAATTCAGTGTCCTAGTTGATGTTTGCGTTGCTCCACCTTTGTATAATACAGAATCTCGATGTTGAAGCTTGTTAGTCCTTCTCTTCTGCATATCTTCATCGATCCGCATTCAATTACAGATGCCACGTAACCCTCACACTAGGGATTCAGTGTCCTAGTTGATGTTTGCTTTGCTCCACCTTTGTAATAATACTGAGTCAAGACTCTAATATCATACTTACGATCCAAACTCACGAGCTAAATACTTTCAATAGATTTGTCCCTCAAGCTACACATGCATTCCATTAATTTATAATTTATCGTGAGTTTGTGATTGTATATATTTATGATTAAAGATAAAATATTTTAAAATTTAGTGATATTATTTAGACTCACACAAAATACATTTTTCATTAAATAAAATTATCATGTAGCTCATTTTCCTAGTCTTATCTTAAATTTAACGGCTAAGTTTTAAAATTTTCCAGCTTAGCATATTTTGTCACCATCCTGACTAGAAACGTGGCATTGATTAAAAGGGACCACATATCATATTTCTTCCATTCTATTTTACGTGGTATCTCACAATATTTTTTTAAAAAAGAAAAGAATTTAAAAGCTTATGATAAAAAATAATTCTTCAATATTTTTTATCGTTGTAAACCACTCCGAGAACAAGGATTAGATTTGATGAGTTACAATTAGATAGATAACTCTTTGTTCAGTTAATCGATCACTGGTAGATCTAATCGTATTTCGAACACACGAGAGTCCAAAAGGGCGACAGACAGGATAAATAAAATGTGTACTTTAAAAGAAAGAAGAAAAATCTCATCCAAGAAAGAGAGAACCTTATAGTTATTTTATTAAAACTAAAAGAGAAAAATTAGATTTTTTTTTTTCATGACATTTTTTAAAGACGAAGTAAAATGGAAAGGGAAGAAAAATATCTGAGAGGAAAGATGATGATGTGGACCAATCAAATTTAAAAGATCATCATTGTGGTCCCCATTTAGCATAACCATAAAAATATCATGTATCCTTCCAAATGACCTCCACGTACCACATTGTTATTCATTTAATATTGGTGATATCCCTTTTTCTTTTGTTCTTGGTATCTATTACTCGCTTTGAAGCGTTACTAATAAAATTCACTTTGAGAAAAGGATATAAGTAAATGCTTCTATTAAACATGACTCAATTATTTTAACACAAACTTAAATCTTTAATTGCTTGAAGGCTATATATAGGTTTATCTTCATAAATTACCTCGTAAAGTTTATATTCTCATTTACGCTTTTGAATATTTACCATTCCATCATAATATATTGTGGTTATACACAAGGTTAGTGATTAAAAAATAATTATAATATCAGTTTATCCAAAAAATTATTTGTACAACATAAACTTCTCTAAAAAAAACATAGAATAAGATAAATTACATACTATAATACATAACCTAATGATTTAATAGTTCTTTATAGTGACATGTGTATAATTTAAACTCTAGGGGTTGTTTGGTTGAGAATCAGTTATACTGATATAATTAATCTCAGGATTAGCTTTCTCAAAATTAATTATTCTACTATGTATATGAGATAAGTTATTCCATTACTATAAACTAATCATACCTCCAATCACACACAAAACAAAACAATTTTATATTTTATCCGAAATTATTATACCTTACACGTCACATCAAACTGACACCTAATATTAATATTAATATTAATATACACCCAAGTCCAACCCAAAAATCCTCTATATATAAAACCATATCCTTTACATTTACATATTCCTCTACAACCACCACTACTACCATTGCCACCTCCGGCAACTCTGTAAACATCGAGAGAAGCTCATTCATATCTATATGGGATGGAGGCTAACAATATAATCGCGCCATTCATCATGAAAACTTATCAAATGGTAAATGATCCAAAAATTGATGGACTTATAACTTGGGGAGCAGCAAATAATAGCTTCATAGTTGTTCAACCTTTGGAGTTCTCACAAAATATATTGCCTGTTTACTTCAAGCATAATAATTTCTCCAGTTTCGTTCGCCAGCTTAATACTTATGTAAGTATACTTGAGTATATTTTTTTTAGAGCCAAAGTCAGATCCCAGAGTTTAAATTTAATATTGAATTCAGTTGAATTTATGAATGATAAGTTAGGATAAGTTTTGTTTTTCATTGTAGTTGTGGTTGAATCTGAAGAGCAAAATAGTGAAAAATTTAGCTAAGAAAAATGAAAATAATTTTGTTTATTAGCACTTATTGTACTTTTAGAACTGTGAGTTTTGAATCTAATATATATATGATTTATATCGAAAATACTAGATTCAGTTGAACCTATTGATAATATGTTCCATAGATGTTGTTTTTCAAGCTTCGAAGAAATGAGAATTTTGTTTGTTGTAGCACTTATAGGTACTTTTAGAATTGTGAATTCTGAATCCGACATATTTATATATTTCGTTATGAAAATACTGGATTCAGTTGAATTTATGGATAATATGCTTAGAGATATGCTGTTTTTTTCGAGCTCTGAAGATTGAAAATTTTGTTTATTATCACTTATTATCTCGAAAATACTGGATTCAGCTTTGAAGAATGAGAATTTTGGTAGTGATTTCGTATTTGTTGATCAGGGATTCAGGAAGGTGGATCCAGATAAATGGGAATTCGCGAACGAATGGTTTTTAAGAGGGCAAATACATTTGTTGAAGAATATCGTGAGGAAAAAACACAGTCGAAATTCGTACTCAGTTTGTCAGAAGCACGATAACGATAGCGAAGACGAAGAGATTTTGAATGAAATTTCCAGATTGAAGCAAGAACAAAAGGTATTAGATGATGAAATTGGTAATATGACTAGAAGATTAGAAGCTACAGAAAAAAGGCCACAACAAATGATGGCTTTTTTGTGTAAAGTTGTTGATGACCCTGAGATATTGCCTAAAATATTGATGGAAAAAGATAAATCGAAAAGATTGATGATTTCAAATCGCGACAAGAAAAGAAGACTTATGTTATCGAATTCCGCGAGTTCTCAGTCACTAAAAAGTGAAGAGGAAAAAGTAGGGGTAAAATCGTCATTTTACTCGCCCGGATCGAATTTCGAGAAGGATGCATTTTGTCAGTCTTCGCCGTCGTCGGAATCTACGCCGCCAGTCACCGGAGCTGCCGTGCACGGTGGCCGGCCGGTGATGATGGTGGCCAATGAGGGTTATGGAAATTGTCCTACTATGTCTAGCTCATTGTCGTCGGGGTCGTCGGAGAGCGGAGGATTTACCGCCACAGCGATGGATAATTTTTACGGCTACGACTACGGTGGTGGCGGCGGAAGCGGCAGCGGCGGACCTGTGGCGGAGGAGGCAAGTCCACCACCTTATCCATTTTCTTTATTAGGTGGTGGATTTTAGTTTGAGTCACAAAATTTATTTACTACTATTATTTTGTGACTTAGAATATAGTTTTTGTAATTATTTTTTTTTTAATTTTAGTACTTTTTTTTTTTTTAATTTATGAAAATATTCTACTACAAAATATGTAATCCGAAAAGTGAGACCTCCCAAGTTAACTTTAACTATAGGACTAATTAAAATTAGCTAGGGGATACCGGTTCATTTTTTTGTAGCTATGGTTGATAATTTTGCTAATTTTAGCATAATTATGTGTGAAGTTTATTCAATTGGTGTTGTTACTTTTTCATTTTTTATATTTGCTTTGAGATGTTTTTCATGAACTCCAATACCTATCGGACACAGTTTCTCTGTCTTCATAAGTTGTGGTAAAATGTTTGATGGTGTTCGATGTTAAGGGTGGGATGAAGCATATTCTAATGCATAATTTATTGAAAATGTCTTTTTTAATCTTCACGAAGTAGGGATATGATAACTTATGATTTTTTATGTTAATGCTTATTATTCTACCATAACAGTGTGTTTAACAGCAGTCCATTTCATTTTATGGTGATCATATTTGACTTGAGTACTAATTTTAATGAACAACACATATTTGTTTTGGGGATAATTTATCTCTAAACTTTGTTTTTATCCCTTTGAGGGTGTTCTTAGACGTGCCATTACATAGATAAATTAATCACTTAAAATATATCATATCTTTTAATTATATTCAATATCCACAATCAGCCGTAGATATCATGCATGATCCAATTTATATTGATGCGTAATTGTACGATGAGATACATTTTGTTTGTTTTTAACTTATTTATGTAATGAGTGCTCGTAAATACATACAGAAACTTTTTCAAAAATATAAGTAAAAATATTGGGTAAGACTGTACATAGATTCTTGTGATTGTCTCTTTTCCAGAGTCCGTACATAATGAAAGCTTTTATACGTTCTTGGTGTCTTTTTTTGTTTATGATATCATAAGTTAAGCGTCTAATGAAAGTTAGCGAAACGTATAAGAGACCATCGATGTATTCTGTCATTATATAATGATATGAATGTTTGCGATTTATTTTAGATTATAAATTTAATATATTTTTAATTTTTTTTTAGATTTTATATCCAATCAAATACTACCACGTGAAATGGGGTAGAAGGAGAAGTAGACAAAAATGTAAAGGATTAGGGTTGGGTAGTGATGGCTCAGGTGACAAGAGGGCCAACAGCACAGCTCATCCAATGAGGCTTAGCCATATGCAATAAAAGTGCCCTTACTATGCTCCATACAATGATGGCAGTTGCTAAGGGTCTCATTTATTGGCCAAATTTCAATTAAAAATTAGCACTATAATGTCCCCACCCCACCCCCACTTGCATGCGTATCTTCCCCTTTGGTGGTGTTCAAGTTCGCCGAATAGAAAGTCGTTTTTGTTAGAGAGTGTTTTACTTTTAGTGTGGAATTTTTAGCGTGAATTTAAACTTAGTTGAGCTCCAACAAAAAATCAGACATTGAGTAGGAAATCAGAAAGATAGTAGTATTCGAGTTCATTAGGCAGGGGAAGGGGCAGAGCTACCCTTTGCCGAGGGGGACCCACTTCGATAAAAAATTATGCTATATATGCATGGTTAAAATAATTTTTTATGTATTTATATTAGATGTTGAACCCCCTTCGGTTGGTTCGTATGTTCACTTATGAACCCCTTAGTGAATACCCTGGCTCCACCAGTGGGCAAGGGGTCACCTTTGTTAGGAAACATTTTATCTTCAGTGGAAAAAATTTCAGTGTAAATTCGAATTTAGTTAAACTCCAACGAGAAATCGACTGGTATTTACTTAAAACCCTCAATAGATTTGTATCAATGTATTAACGGTTGTGGTTCAATTGTTAAGGTATTATCTTCTTAGAGTTTAGACTTGCAAAGATTTATTTCATGAATTTCTATTCAAAAGGCACTTCAACGACTGGTCTGGACTCAGTTTCATAAGGTCTCTAACCTTTTTTCTTTTTTCGTTTCAATATAAATTCACCTATGGCCTTTTAATTCGAATGTGAAATTTCTGATTAAGAATAAAAGAATAGGTTTCAACCATCATGACTCGTGGCCTTTTATTTCCCTCACTTTACAAGTCCACACACCAAATGCTAACATTAATGTAGCTTAAGGCGCAATCTTCTGTTGTCCATCTCAGCTGGCCTGTTCTCCACTGTTTCATCTCACGTGAACAAAGCGTGACAATTCCATAGGAGTAACGAGTGGCGACGTCAAAAATTTCATTAAGGTGGTTTAAAATTTAATATTATATATCTATTGTTAGATCACTTTTTTCACAAAAAAAATGATTCTGATGTTCAAAAGAATTTTCAATTATTAGAAGTGACTAAAAGAAAGTATTTCGAAAAAGAATTTGGTGTGTCAAGTCACTTTTAAATATTTTTTTAAAATTGGTTGACTCTTAAAAATATTGACCAGTGGATAGTGATTTCGGTTCAGAACCCTCAATCCTGTAGTTTAAGCACGGTCACTTCGTTGATTTATATCAGCTAAATTAACACTATAGATAAGTAAACTCATAGAAAACATATAAAGCACGCAGACGAACAGAGAGTTCAAACTGACAATAAAGTCCAACCTGATTATTCAAACTGACAATAAAGTCCAACCTGATTATACATTTCAAGAGGAAATAAAAAGTACGAAAAATAAACCTATATTAGTCTATGTTATTCTAAAACTATGTTTTATCCAATGCCTGAGCTTTGATCACAAACTGCCTCCAAATACATAATTCTTCGAGGCATTTCTAGACAAATGAATACATTTGAGCCAAAATGATAAAACAAACACACGGGCAAGCGATTCAAATATAATCCAATATCAAATTTTAAGTTTGCCTACCTAACTCGGCCTAAACATGCTACTACCGAGTAATACAAATCCTAAATTAAGTCCCGTTGGTTTATTTGGTTTGTTGTTGCCTTAATTTGGTTTTTATCCTTTTTTTTTTTTTCAAAATGTACAATCCTTTTCAACTTTAACTTCATAAATTTCAAATAAAATAAAATAAAAAATATTTTAAATTTATGACCAAACGCCTATTAAATATTTGGACAAGAAGGGGTAAAATGGAGAATCTAATATTGATGAATTAATTAGAAGAGTGGATCACGTGGTCCCAGTAGTGGGCCCAACAGCACATGGATGGGCCCAAATAGGAGATCCCCAACACTTGAAACAAAAGGCAAAAAGGGGCCCAAAAGATGGACGAAAGGCATCTCAATTTTTATCTGTTTTTGGGTATGGGTTGGCCCAATCATATGCTCATGGCCCACGTGCGATGGCCTTAAGTGGAAAGGGACACGTGTCCACATCTAATTGCGTCAACTAGCTTGCTTAATGGATTGTGAAGTGGTGGGTCCCATTCATTGGTTTGTTCGATACTCGTATAGGAGGGCAATTAAATTAGAGCTCATGTATGATAGGACTCATTTTCTAATACAATGCTCTAAATAGAATTTCTTAAATCCGATGTCTCTTTTAGGGGTGGAGGAATCTCAATCATCTATGAATGGTTACTATTTGTTGTTGCTATTGTTGTTTCCTTCTACATATTTGGGAAAGATTGTGTGTACGCAGCCTTACCTCTACCTTGTGAATCTATTAGATTCTCTGTTCAAGTGAAGAGCATGAAACATCGAGAATGTAAAATAAAGGTAAAGAAGAAGAAAACTATAGTAGCAAAAAATGACGACATAACTGAAGCAAAGAAAACAACAATCAATCCCAAAAGCAAAGAATAAGTAAGATAGTGGGGGAGTAATACTAAAAGAACTTAAAAGGGAGCTAGACACACTCGACTATCTACTAACCTTATACGATAATCCTAGGCTTATATATCTTTAAATAAAGTCATGTTCTCGACAAGCTGCATATGTGATATATCCTATTTAATCACCCTCTTTCCAAGATTTCTTCGGCTTACCTCTACTTCTTCTTATACCTACTACAATCAATCACTCACACTTCCTCCTTGGGACAGTTAGGGGTGTGCATCGGTTGGTTAGATTTGGTTTTACGCATTATCGGTTTTCGTTTTTTAAATATTCTAAACCAATAACAAATCAATAAGATATTTTTTATTGATTTTCGATTTATCGATTTTTAGTCCTTAATGGTTTGATTTTCGATTTAAACGATAAGAAAATACTCATAAAATAGAAATAGTAGTAACTAACATGAAAAAAAATCGAATCTTAGTTGCAATAAAAAAATCTACAGGATGTATTTTAATTTACAAGAATCTTCAAGGTTTAACTAAATGTTGTTAGAAGAAATTAAGAGTTTGTTTAATTGAAATAATAGGTTTGTTAATTTTTAGAAATTCTTAGTTGAAATATATATATATATATATACATATATATTCTTATTGGGTTATCGGTTTACCCAATAACCCAATACGAAAAAATCGAATCGAACCAATAACCCAATATTTTTTTTATAAAACCAATAAAAAAACGTTAATTCAATAACCTAATAACAATAAACCAACAACATTTTTATCGGTTTGATTTATCGGTCGGTTCAGTTTTCGCACACCTCTAAGGACAGTTGAGCATCTTCTCCTCACATATCACTCACGAATAATTAAGTTCATAGGGTTTGAGTCTATCTAGACATATCTGAAGGCTAAAATTTTCATCAAAAAGTTTGAGGTGACGTAGTAAATAAAATATTGACAATTTTAGACCCTATTTAATTTAAGGAATGAAATGAAAATTAAGAATTTTCATGAATTTATTACGGGTAATTTAGTAACAACGAAATGGGTCGCTACAATACATCATTTTAAACTACTAATTATTATTATTATCTTATTCCCCAAATTATTTTTTAAGACTTATGATTAAACATCAATTATTGGCCCCTAAATCTTGAGGCTTCAATTTTTTTTTCCAATTAGTGTTAAGTATTTGCATCGAATTTTAAATTAATTTACTTTTGAGACTAGTTCAATTTTGAAACTTAAAGAGAAAAATACTATCCATTTCACGGCTAGAATTCAAAATCTCTCGTTAAGAAAGGATATGACTCAAATTTTATGTATAGTAGATTCATAGATGAAGTGATCTATAGTTAAAATTTGCAATGGATCATCGTTTTTATTCAACTAGTCCACCCTACACACACATATATATATATATATATATTATTTAAGTGTCTCCTCTTTCATTTTATCTCTAAATATATGCATAATCGCATACATTTATCTCTATATTTTTATTTCTGCTATCTTCATCTTCTTGATCGTACGAGTTTTAATTAATAATTTAACGAGTGAGGACATTACAAGTTTGAAATTGCCCCAAAGAAAAGAAAATAAATTTAAGTGGACAGAATATACTCTTAAAATTTTGTGGTTATGAGGACGAAAGTATAGCAAAATGACAAAAAGGGTAAGTGATACGTGTCATCGAATGATTGGAGCGAGGTTATAAAGGTCATTGTCGGCTACAAAAATGGAAACCATGTGTTTAAGCTTTACATAATAACGTTTACTTAAGTTAAAATAAAGTTTTAATTAGTGGTTAATGATGAACCACGAAGACCTAGGACAATTATAAACATAGGTTAATCTCTTAATCATAATTAATTACATTTGCTCCACTCTTTACTCTCCACTAGGTTCCCTCTTTTGATAATTAAAATGTACCCTACTTACGTACGCTAATTTTATCCTATATTTTATTTAAAACTAACTATATGTGTCAATGCACTTCTTAATTAAGATATATATGTTGTTCCAATGATATTTGTTTATGAGAAGAGCTGTCACGTTATCAACAACTTTTTGACTTATTTACTCAGATATCAGATCCTGTAAAGAAACAGAAAGATAAGGAAAAACTAATAAAATATTTTTGACGATAGCATCATGAATGACACATAGGAACATGAAAAATGAATACACAACACAAATAATCAATTTCAAGATTCTAATTTAAGATTACTTAAACAAAGGTTTATTCAGAATAGCAAATCGGCCAATGGGGAATCGACACATAAGTCATCATATGGGGGAGCAGTAGAGATCAACATGATGTTGTTTTGGTGACCTAAGTATCAATTCACAACTTTCCCTTATTACACTGAATTTGACTCTCCTTCCATGCTGTTTGAATTGGGCCTTCTTGGGCTACTTTCGAGGCCCATAGTTTCATTATTTGCCGAACAACATAAATTCCGATAGCTTGAAGCTTAATTATAGAAAATTTCGACATTTTGTATAATTACTGAAAATATCAATTTTAGATCTGTCGAGATACATAATTAGCTCCCGATACATCTGACGAAGATACATTTTTTCCTTTGTAAAGATACATAATTAGCTCTCGATATATTCTTTCGATTTTGGATCTGTCGAGATACATAATATATCTAATGAAGATACATTTTTTTCTTTGTAAAGATACATAATTAGCTCCCGATATATTTTTCTTCGATCTGTCAAGATACATAATTAGCTCTCGATACATCCAACGAAGATACACAATTAGTTTAGATTTTTTGTAATTACTTTGTAAGTATTGATATTTGTGTAAATATGATAAGTTAATGTGTATGTTTATGTTATTTTTTCTTCATTATACTATAGACATCTTCCTGAGGCCCAACTATTGGAAGGCCTTGTCATGGATTTCACAAGTTGCACAAATAGAATAGTTTTGTATCGCTATTCAGATTTTATCTCAATCTTTATTTTGTTATCCATCAACTCGTCTTCCATTCTCGCGATTAAACTCAGGTAAATAGAGTTGCCATGAAATCCGATCAGATTGTCGTCGACTTATCATTTACAATCCATGTTATTGAATTGCCTTCAATTCCTATCGGATTTGCAAGATCTTCCCGAGTTGTTCAATTGTTCACAAGTCCTATCGAATTATCAAAACTTGTAACCAATTCAACTTTCCTTATATGCTCTTGCAAAATTGGGCCAACTAAAAGGAGATTAAGGCCCAATAGTTATTTCAAATTGGATGCTCTTTGGACTACTTTACAGGCCCAGACTTCAATGTGGGTGTTTGGGAATACAAACCATAGGACTATTGAATTTCTTGTGTGATAGGCTATTCACTTTGGCATAACAAACTTTTTGGATTTCTTGTTTGGGCTATGTCATCATCGAGTCTAAAAATATGAAAAAATAATATAAATATACACCTTAACTTATCATATAAACACAAATTTCTATCCTTACAAAGTAATTACAAAAATCCAACTAATTATGTATCTTCGTTGGATATATCGAGAGTTAATTATGTACCTCTACAGAAAATGTATCTTCGTTGAATGTATTATGTATTTCGACAGACCCAAAATCAAAAAAAAATTATTGGAAGCTAGTTATGTATCTTTACAAAGGAAAAAAATGTATCTGTGTTGGATGTATCGGGAGCTAATTATGTATCTCGACAGATCCAAAATCGAATTTTTCAGTAATCATGTAAAACACTGATATTTTCTGTAATTAAGCTCCAAACTGTTGGAATTTATGTTGTTTTCCCCAAAAATATATATACTTAGTGAACTTGTGTTATACTTTATAAAGTTTCACTTGAACACACATCTCTCATTTCGGTGTAGATTTTATCAAAGATGTCGTATGCATCTCTTCTTCAAAATTTTATCAGCCTAAAAGTCTATCAATTATTCTCTTTGACCATCCGTCTTCGATTTGTCTTCTGTCATGAGCGTCATATTTGGATCTGCGTATGTGATTTTTACATAAAAATTCAATCTTTGCTAAATCAAAAGGAAACAAACTCAATTTTAAGCTTAATAAAGGCCAAATACTACAACAACTCCTTAAACTTCTCATTAATTTTATTTAGAAATTTACACTGTAGCGCATTTCAATCAAGTACGTGAATACATGATAAAATATTTCTATTAGATGCTTTCAACTCATCTTTTTAAAAACTTTTTGCGTGTTTCACAAACTCCCGACATGTAAATAAGTTAAATCACATAAAATATATTTTTACTTTTAATTATTCATATCAACATCCACTGAAACATGCATGAGGTTTTACACTAAATGAGGCCAATATATAATTAAAAAAAAGTGACATATTTTCAGTAGTTAACATGTTTACGTAATGAATATTTGAACATGCACAAATTTTTTTTCAAAATGTTGACTCAAAAATATCTCATAGAAATATTTTATCATGTATTCAGATACTCAATCAGATAAATCATAATTCTATTTTCTAATAAAATTTAGTGAAAAATTTAAGTAGCTATCAGTATATATTCTGCCCTTAATAAATGAATAGCTGTTCTATTTCATTTTTAAAAGATATATTCAGAAGATCTTGGGCTAGCCAATCTAGTTCACACATATAGCCTCTCTTTAATAAACATAACCACATAAAGGCCTCTACTATTATAGGCTTTCTTAGCCCATGTATTTTTTTCTGACATTTTTCAGCATTTCAAGCCCCAATAAAATACCCAACCAATTAATGCAAGAGTCCACAACCGTAAGTGTATGCAGATCATACCATTATTTCGTAGAAATAGACATGTTATTTTCGAAAGATCTTTGACTTAAGTGTCGTCGCAAATTCAAGTGCAAAGAAGAAGAAAATAGTGAAGAAAACATATCAACAAACGAGGAAGCGTAACGCCTACCAAAAAAGAGAAGAACAAAGCAAAATGGTGCAATAATCACATATAATAAACAACAGATGATGATAAATAAAAAAAAACAAGAACTACTATAAAACTATTAGGGGTCATTTGGTAGGAGAGATAAGAATAAATTAGTCCACGGATTAATTCAGAAGATGAGCTTATCTCATGTTTGGTTGGGACAAAATGTATGAAATAACTCATCCCGAGATTAGTTATTCCGCGATTGTAGTGTTTTTCTTATCCCTCCTTAAGGGTGGGAGAGCAAATCCCAGAATTAATAATCTCAGGATAACTTGTTTTCCAACCAAACGACCCCTTAGTACATGACACATACCATCAAGCCTAACCCTCAAAACCAATTAATGCAAATCTTTAAAAAAAAAAAAAAAATTAAAAAAAGAAAATATCAAGCCTGTCATTCTTCTATTTTCATATACATTTTCTGTTTAAAAATTTGAATATAGCCTGCTATTTAATTACTCAATAAGGAATGTTGATGGAATGTTAACAGAGCCAAAAGAGAAAAAAAATAAAAAATACCTAAAAAACAGACTACAAAATCTATATTCCAAATGTGCCAATTGGTCCTGTATCTATGTATAATGTTACATTGCTTTCAAGTGGTCAGAAAAAAGGCTAAACAGTTAAAATTTTGCAAGCTACAACTCTGTAAATCTTATTTTTACTAGGAGGGAAAGCGTTCGAGTAACTGGTATAATTGCCATCAGAGGCGGAACTACGTGGACTTCAAGGGTTCATTCGAACCCGCTTCGTCGAAAAATTATACTATATATATATATATAAAGTTTTTTTTCTGTGTGTATATATATGAAATTGAACCCCCTTGATACAAGCAAAAAACTTGCTCAGTGGCAAAGGGGTGCAACTTTCACGTAGAGGGCCTCATTGTCTCGGGTTTGAGACCCATTCATGACAGATTTTTTTCTTTTTTTCGTCCTATGTTTGAACCCCCTTGATAGAAATCCTGCCTCGTCCACTAGTTGTTGTCAGGAGATCACGAGGTCATGAGTTCAAGCCGTGGAAATAGTCTCTTGCAGAAATGCAAAATAAGGTTGCGTATAATAAACTCTTGTGGTTCGGCCTTCCCCGTACGCCGCATATAGCAAAAGATTTAATCCATCGAGCTGTCTTTTTTTTTTTTTTTTTTTTTAAGAAAATAAAAGTAAAAATTTAGTTAATGATTTTGGTATAATTCTCTCTGAAGCTGTTAAGGTAAATTTAGACAGTATTTCTAATTCCATTGTGTCTTCATTTTCATTTTGTGTTCTTATGGAAAAAATGACCACTACTACTATACCTACTACTATTGCAGAAGTAGCACCTTTTAATTAATTTCATGAAGCAGACATTTCAGTTTCTTATTGTAAAGTGGTCAAAAATGATATGTCATTTTCTATATGCTTTTAGGTAGTGGAAACTGGCAAAATTTTGGATTTTCAGAAATTTGTAGCTTCATTTGTTTAAACTTTTCAAATTATTTGTCTTTTCTATTTATAAAAAGAAAATGAAACAAAAGTGTAATCCATTAACCCTCACTATGATCTATATATTTGATAGTGTAATCCGCCGCGAAGTCAAAATTTTTGCTAAGAAAATTCAACATTAATCGTATATACGTTAAAGAATAATTTAAATCTTATATATAGAGTATAATTTTCTTTTAAAGATGATTTGAATGTGGCTCCTTCCCTATATATTAGCTCCATCCTATTAATTAGAGTTGTATGCAATTACCTTTAATGTAATCACATTGTGTAAGTATTATTTTTGACACTATTATTACTTTATAAACCTTAAACTCTTCTCTATCTTACATGTTACACTTTTTAATGGAGTCGGAATTTTTATCGAGGAGATTTAAAATATGAAGAAGTAAATGCATGAATGAGTCGAAAGAAAATCAAAATCTACCATATATACATTAAAAAAATAACTTTATTGTGATTACCATTATCAACAAATTAGGTCCCATTTGGACATATAAATTTTTTTCTTCAAATTTTATTTTTCAAATCAATGTTTGGTTAACAAATTGTTACAAATTTCCAACTTCAACTTTGGAAGTTGGTTTTTCAAGTTTGAATAAGTGTTGCAAACCAATTTTCAAAGTAAATATTTTTTTTTCCTCTCAAGAAATTTAAATACTTCAATAATTTTAAATATTTTTTGTAACTTAACTTCAAATGCTATATTTTTTCCAAACATCATCCAATTCTTATCCAAATACCTACTTAGTAGGCAAATAGTATAATATTTAATTATGTCATTCTATGTTTGGAGTTGAACAACACTTTACAGACTTTTTGTACCTCTTTGCCTCCTTGTTTTTCTACACATTGGAAACAAATGGAATATATGTAGTACAAATCAATCTTTAATTTGTTCATAAAATTACAAAGTAGT